>NW_016925401.1:173051-236033 GCF_001483705.2 Eufriesea mexicana
TTAATCGCATTCCTCGACTTCCTCTCTTCTCTTGCACTTGACACTGCCATAAATATTCCTTCTCGATCTTCTTGTATACATTAACCACGACCTTTCATACAATATCTTTGCACTTTCGTCCCTCCGCATCCACTCGCAGATCTAAGACTTTCTCTTCTATTACTACGACCCTTAGTGCTAAAGTATCCTACGTTATATACCATCGAGATCTTTCTTGAAATAGCTTTAGATTATTGAGAAATAAACGACCATGGCTCTATATATTGATCTAAAGTTTTCGAGGGAATTACCGTAAAATTAATTAGCGGTGAGAAGAAGATGAAAATTACGTCATTACAAATTTCATGAATCAACGTCAATTACAGGCTGTAGAGTAAACGTTTCGCAAATTTTATTATCATGGACGTAAAAAAAATCTTTTAATTAATAATTAAATAACTCTTTGAAATAACTTGTTTTTATTCGCACTGTGATAGATTTATCTAATAACTGTTCGTAATTACACAATTTATGACTCTATTGAATGTTATAAATGTTTTAGTCTGAAGGATTTAATGTTCATGATAAAATCGAGGAATATAATTATTCATACTCTCTGGCTATAAAATTCAATTTATAGAGTCCACTACAAACTGACACTAGAGGTCTGTTTACAGATAGAGTAGCTTACATATAAGCCATAAAGACTTAGTTTCTAAAAAAAAGTATGGGACACTGAGATATTTTAACATTAACCATCCTTACTATACTTCTTAATCTAAACTTGATATTATACAAATGCTAGTGTACGCTATACCTATTGCGAGTGTTGCTACATGAACTATCGTACTCATTGAATGCCTTTATTTGGCACCTTGTCACAGAGTAAAGGTTACTGTATCCTAGTTATCTCTACTGGAAAGGATTGAATGCTGTAACAATAATATTACTACGTATAATGAAATAGATATAATGAAAATTGCTACAAATATAGCTAATCACCTGGACTAGATAAGAATCAGATTCCTTCACTAGATGATGAAGATATGGAGAATCCGATTCTCGTCTCACGATATGCGGCACTTTCAGCACTGACGTAATCTTGTGTACGGCTTCCGCATTTGTCGCAGTATCTGGGCCGATAATTCCTGGAGGATAAAGTAGCACAATATAGTATAAAGGAAGACTGACTCGCAACACTGTTATATACTTCGATTATTTCCATTAATACACATTTCAAAGACCTTATCCATTCATTTTACATCATTTTACATCCAAAAATACGTGTCAATTATTTTTTTGACAACTACCTCTCATGTAAATTTCATAAAAATCGACGTGTCCAAGTTGAAAATGTTTCCTTATAAGTATCAAGATATGTCAATCAATAGGACTGTACTGATGAAAACTCTAGCAAATCTAATGTCCCACAAGATTGCATTTACCTAAGTAATAAGGCGGTTGCAAACAGCTTGTGTCTGCCCCCACGAGAGCCTTCATCGCTGCTTTTAGAGCACCAGTTATACTGCCGCATGTGTCCAAGACAGACAATTCTGCAAAATAATGGAAACCATATTATGTATTCGAATACAATTTGATCGGAATGAGGTTTCTACGAAAGTCTACGCAGTCGAAAAAATGAAGTTAAAGGGTAGTTAGCTCTGAAAAACCGTAGATTTCTGGGCTCTGGATTTTATTTGCTTTAATGTAATTAACGCCTAGGAAATAAAGTTAAAAACTGATCAACTCTGGAAAATTCGAGAGCTTTTTAGCTTTACTTCTTTAATCGTAGTTTTACTCCATAGAAGGTTATTCAATGAAAAAATGAAATTAGGTCACTAACGATTCTGAAGGATCGTATCTTCGTGCAGAGATTTTACAATTGTGGGATTTCAAAGATTTTAGGTATAACAACGAACACCACAGATGTTTAAGGAAATAGATAATAAAGATACAACTACCCTTTCATCTAAACTAACGCAATTCTAATAACTCAATCCCATGAAGAACTTCTCCTTAACTGAGAATAGAAAAAGAAACCTATTTAATTACCATCACTTAGAGCAATGAAAGTCAGGAGCCTTTCGATTAGTTCGTTCTAATTGATATTACCCAAGACCAGATGTTATGCATTAACGTCTAATTTATTCTGCTTAGAGATGTATCAAGAATATTTCCCTGGCATTATTTCACTCCTGTTCTTATATTATTCATCTCTTTCTTTTCCAGGTACTCTCCTGATCATGAAAAAAAAGAAGAAATAAACAGGATGGAAAAATTATGTTGTTTACCGATATCATAGCCAGCAGTCTTATTGTTGTGGATTTCGGTGAGTAATTTCGCAGCTTCGTAGAGGAGTATTCCTCTAGCGGACAGCTTCCTGCAGGTTGGATCATCGTGGATACTAGTCAGCAACGAGATCTGCGCATGGCTTCCGCATTCCGTACGTCCTCCGCAGGTGCAGGCACAGATAATGCCGATTATCATTATCAACGCAATCAGTTTCCCCATTATGAATCTCTTCTTCTCCCCTTTCTTCGCTTCGTTACTCTTCTCTTTTCTCCCTGGCTATTTACACTCGCATTCTTCAATCTCTTCCTCTGTTATCGATCGTTTCCCTTTTATTCGATTATACAGATAATGGAAGAAAGCATAGAACGACGAGGGTAAAGCACTCTCTGGCTGGAATTCCATGCACCGTAGAATTTTGAAAAGAAAATTAATTCCTCCGCCTCTTTCTCTTTCTCTCGATCGTCACTCAACTGTTATACGCGACACGGAACGACATGAACGCATGCAGAGAACGCTGAACAAGCTACAAGGGGCCAAGATCACGGGCGCTGGTCGCAAGAGGGTAACCGTGGTCTGCTCTCGAGCAGCCTCTCCTCGAACTGCGAACCTTGGTAGTGAAAAGCGGAAGCTTTATAAGGAAGCCAATACGATATGTATTAGGCGAATTTCTAGGGTTTTAGGCCCTGCGAGCTGTGCACCCCGTCACACGTTGCGACCTTGTTACGTCTTTTTCACCTCGCGTTTATATTAACCCTTTAAAACGTTGTTTTATATCGAAAGTTGGGTATTTTATTCTTTCTTCCTCACTCTCGTCACGGTCACGTGCATTAATCCTTTATACCGTTGTTCGGTATTGGAAATCGAATATTTTGTCTTCTGGTTCTCATGTTACTTGTAGCATAATTTCTAAAACATAGTAATGTTACATTAATTATATAACATTTTAAATTATGTGATTATAATAATTGTAACGATCATAATCTTATTGTGTAATTAATGCTAGCTGTGACTTCATTCAAAAAGAACTGTAACGGAAGATTGTCTCAAATTTCGTAATACTTTCTTTTCTGTAAGTTCTAAGACTTTTTCACTCATCATCTTAGAGGTACATTCCGTAGTATTAGAGATTTGCATAATGTCGAAGAAAAAATCTGTACCTCTATTAAAAAAGTCTTACATACTTTTCTCTGCCATTAGAGAAGAGGATTTTAGTTACACAGGATTGAAATGTATTGCTCTATCGTTCCTTTCAAAATTTCGAAACTAAGCAATTTCAGCACATTCGCTGCTACGGGACGCGTGGAAAACCGATCATTTGTTTCGCTATAATAGCTTTACATAATATAGTCATCGGTATTTTTCATCGGAAAAACTCGTACTTTACTATACGAAATTTCGTTACGGTGGAAAAATGATGACGTTGGTTCGCATGTATTATGTGTAAAGTACGATTAATTTTAGTTTGCAAAATGTTTGATAAATAATGATTATCAATTGATTATTGTACTTGAAAGAGTTATAGGATTTATTTATTTTGTAATCTCCGTATAGTTCCAGATTTTTGATTCCTTAGTTTTTCTGTCCAAATTCATAGCTCTGATTGTTGAATACCGCGGTCTTCATCGTCGGTGTCATCTTCAATAACCAGACGCTTCCAACGTTTTCGTGTAGGAAGTAAAATATCACTGGTGTCGCTATCATTATTTAAAATATCTATTAAGTCACTGTTTGCGACGTTACCAGAACTTTCAGTGTCCTCATCAACATCTAATATTCTTCTTAAAGATATTTTTATGGGCTTACAATTAGTAAGTGTTTGTTGCGTGTAGTCCGAACAACGTACTACGTCTCTCAGGGGATGTTTAGGTTTGACTCGATTGCCGTATCACGTTTTACACACGAGCTGTTTACGCGTGGTCCGATTACCGTGAGATGTGTCTCTCACGACATCGTAAGCTAAAGGGTTAATACTAAATTATATCTACAACTAGCTTCATCGAGCTAACCAGCAAATTTTATATTACACTAACATTATATACCATGTTCCTCTTTATACTTAACTCTACAAACTTTTGTAGTCTGTGTTGTGGTGTATAATTTAGATCCTTGACGTGATTTAATATTTATTTCTTGTGTGCTGTAGCGAATTTTCCTATCTGTTGTTTCACATTATATATGTCCAAATGCTTCAATATAAGCGAAACATAAATGAATTTTTAGACATGCAATGTAATTGAATATTCGTTGCACATAATTTGAAGTTTGGACTTTGAACATTTCTTTCACTAGGTTTCACCGTCGTTCCTTTAATCTCAGAGTGAATTTATCAACTGATATCTGAAAAAGCAAGAATGAAACTTAAAAATTACGTAAAAAGTTAAAAACTTGAAACAAGAATCTGCGAAATAAACAAAATACCTCAGGAACAAGGTCAAATAACGTGTATGTCTATACGAACCTTTTCAATCATCCCACGTGTTACGAAACACTGTATAATTGCTCACCGAATGTGCGAAGCCGTGTAAAGGCAAAGTCATTAAGATCAGACTTGCAAACACGACGGTAAATCGTAGATTCCTGGTTGAATCGACGATAAACACGAATGAAAGAAAAGAAAAATCGCACGACAATGTGTGTAGAAGCCGTGTAACTTCCTTCATCTCGCAATTGGCGTTGGCAATTTCATCAGATCACGTACGTGCGTGTGTATGAATTTTCATATTAACGAGACAGATTTTTTCAGTTTCTTTCCTTTTTTTTCACGAGTTTTCCTTGTCCATTTAGCATTCCTTTATTTTCTGCCGCGTAACGCCATAACGGGATCCTGTTCGAGTTATGGGGAGGAATATCTAATGATATGTTGCTGGGACAAATCCAATGTACAGGGTGTTTCATAACACAAGACGTAACTGGTGTGATCCGCTGAAAATGCCAAAGGTAGAATTAAACTTTTCAACAAAATATCTCTACTTTTCAAAAACATAAATTTTCCATTTACCTTATTTCCAATTTAGCACTTCCCATCTATCCATAGGCTTTATCAAGTATCGTATTAAATGCATTTTTTATATTCCGTACTTCACGTAATAATTGCATCGTATCGATGGTATCACGAAGATGGCTGCTCACATTTCACCTTGAATTCTATCCTCTCTTATAATGTATGCTTACGAAGTGTGCTTAAGTACTTCTTAACTGAAATCCCTCAGGAATAAGCGATTTATTTATTTACGTAATACGAAGTTGCGGTGTAGTTGGTTTCGGTTGCTCGACGCGTGTCTTTCCTTCCTTGGGCAACGGCCAAAGCGAAATTGCCGATGTAACCGCCACGATTTCACGGAGTTTCCGATCCCCGATTCACGGTAAAGCGGAGGATGAAACTTCGATAACCTGGGAATTAAAATGGAAATTTTCCGCGAGATGAAGCTACGTGATGTATGAGAAACTTCGTTGTAATTACACGCTCATCGAGTAATGGTTTCGTGGAGCCTGATGTTAGGTGTACAACGTGAAAAGTGTAGAAATTTCGTTAGTGTTTAAGGGGACAGACTAGTATGACATAATCTCTATTATATCCTATCTTTAAAAATTCATGGAAAATGATTGGAAGAAGGTAGCCATGTAAATTTTTCTCAGACTTTACGTTCAACCTTAAACTATTTATAAAAAAATTGAGATAAAAAATATCACAATAGAAATGTCCGGAAAAAATCTTAAATTAACCATCTGCAAAATAGAGCGAATCTCAATGATAGACAGGATACAGCGCAGAGAAAGAATCTGCAAAGGATGAAAAAATGTATTTTAGATACACGATCAAAAAATTTCACAGCGATTGGAATTTCAGTTATTTCATTATGCTATCCACCATGATCAAAAGCGGTGTTCCGAGAAAACTGGGGTTAAACATTTGATTGACAAAAATATTTGCTCCAGTCAGGGTCAATTCCAGTGATGCGAGTTTTTCGAATATCGATTTCAGGACTTTTGCACTCGATGCAGCAAAAGACGCAAAATTTTTTAAGACAATAAGAAAAATCGATTTTTTGAAGGTTAAGTACTGCTCTGCCCCCTTAAAATCAAAAAGAAAGTAGATACACTTTTGATTAATTACTTTGAAATTTTTGAAAATTCTCTTCAAGTATTATGTTTCCATAAAATATTCTGAATTTAATCAAAATCATTTTCATACACTGTGTATTGTTTTATACGACCTTTTTTATCATTCGTCATAGATGAAACCTTGTGTTATAATGTAAAATGATTGATGAATTGCCTTTACTGGTTGGCAATTTTCTACGTTATAATTATAGTTATAAAAAATGGTAATAAATCAATTATACCGATCGTTACTCAATTGCCATAATTATATTCTTTGAAGAATATAATGTCGTATACGTTGCATTTTCAATGATCCGTTGTTCTACGCGTTTTCGATTATCTCGTAAAATCCACTTCTCATTTGCCAGTGTTCTTCATTGTTTCCATTTTCTATAAGAAAAGTACACCAAATTTTGATTCTTAGAGAAATAAGCGCAATTTAAAGTGATTACTTAAAGTGATTACATAAAGTGAAATATTTCAAAATTAATACTTTTCCATAAAGGAAATGATTTTATTTATTTCTCAATTTTAATACCAATTTGAATGTTTGGTTCCAACTTCTTCAAGGTGACCGAGTAGATGATAGTAGAAATCAGCCGATATGCTCAACTATGGTCACTTCAATGTTCGCCGTTAGCTGGAGCCACTGGTCGATATGCAGATTGATAGATAAGTTGGTTCCTAAAAATTCCTATATTTTTATAGAAAATAAAAAAAAAAAGAAAACAGAATTTAAAATCCTATAAAAATTATTATATTGAATTTTGAATTGAATATTAAATTTACGAAATGATGAAAGAATTTTTGGTTCCTTGCAGGATGCTCTTAAGAGTCCTGAAATATTTCTCATTTGCAGACGATGCTAAAGATGGTCTTCTTTAACATCTTTTCTTAGGCAGATCACGACAAGACGTAGGTATTTCAATCTCTAAAAAAAAAGGAACTTGTAAAGATTCTTGGTAAGAATCAATCATCATAACTGAAAAAGACATACCAACCTGATTCACGGGACTAGAATAATTCCATCAGCGTATCCGATTTGTCACGATTGGAAAAGGTTGGAAGAAAAGGCACGAAGAAGACGGCAGGGTTGATGTATTTGCGTCATGCCGAGCATTACTTAGCTTGGCTCGGAACCAACAATAACAGCGAAACTTTTAAAACCGAGACGCGAGTCTTTCACGCATCTCAAACATTTTCTTTGTGCGACTCGCCAACGAATCTTGTCTGTTTACCCATACATCTGTTTCGACTGCTGTAAATCCTTCATCGGATTTACGGTTATATCGCGATCCCTGGTATATACCGAGATTTGCATGGATCCTGGCGAATAGGGTGGCAAACGTGAAAGTGAACCCTTTGCACTCCAGACATGACTCTCTCAGGCGCCATTTCTTTTAATGCCATAACCTGAATAATGAATAAGAGATGATAATTATATTAATAACCAGACATGAAATATTGAAATAAAATAATTCTGTTCATTCATTTCTCACGCAAAAACATGATTTTTTTTCTTTGATTTAAGCATAACACGAAGAGCCGAAGACGGCTCTAAACAAGACGTTTAGATTCTCGAAGGTTGTAGTGATTTTTCACTTTCGATGTTCCTCATCCATAATGGATGCGACTGACCAAGAAAAATAATAGTACTATTTTCCGGAAACATGTGAGAATTCGTATAAATCACACGGATCGGATCTCGACATAACTCGTAAACCAAACGGTCGATTTTTGGACAGCTAGAAAAACACGAGTGGAACCAATAGACACGAAAATCTTGACAGAAAACGGCAGATCTGGGTGAGATTCGATGTATAGTACTGTTGAGCATTTTCTCCACTCTCTTTTTCTTTCCTGCTCTTTCTCTTTCTCTACGTTCGACACTGAATACAATTAGCTCGACATACTAGTATATAATCTTCAAAAAATCGATTTTTCTTATTATCTTAAAAAATTCTCCATTCTTTGCTGCGTCGAGTGCAAAAGACCCGAATTCGAAATTCGAAAAACTCGCATCACTGGAAATGACTCTGACTCATTCATTGATTATGGCATAAATCATTCATTGATTACTTATGTATAGCGTGTTATCTATGTCATGGGTGCTCTTCCATAAATACGAAATTTTTGGAAGTGTTTCCAGCCTAAAATTAATTTAGCGCATGTACGTTTGACAGTGGTAGATGACTACTACTTGCTTTTTCTATGGAGATATATTTTAGGTTAACTTTATTGGGCGTCGCTCTCAACGCGGTATTTACATATACGAATGTTTCGCCACGTGTGAAGTAGAGAAAGATTAAGATTGTATATTATAAAGATCTTGTTATATCACTTGATTAATGTTAGAGAATTATTCTTTTCGTGGTTTTCTCTTCTAATAAGAAATTTCTTAAGGGGATATTATTGTAACCCGGTTTAAAGAAATCGATTTATCTTTTTACATTTTCTCAAAACATATGCTTTCGAGAATGCCCATGTAAAAGGACTTGTGCGAATTCGTAAAATTAGCGAAATTATAGATGTTTAAAGTGCGACGCACAGGCATTGTACAACGGGTAACGAAAACTTCAAACGCGTTTTTCTCGAAACCATATTTTTCGAACTGGCTGACGAGATATCTCGCGTTTTGGTTAACCGATCGACTTGAAATTTAGAGAAGATCTCCACCGAATGTACAACAATGTTTACAACAATGAAATGAAAAAGACCATTGAATTTTACAAATCGACATTACTGGATATATATATGTATATACGCGTGTATATGTGTAATTTCTAATGAAACAGAAAATCTAGTAGGGCCAGAAACTCTAACGTTTCATTCACTTCCTCAGACAAACAGCTACACGTTGCGTAATTATGAGTGCAGCATTAGAAGTACAGCCTCAACTCATCAGTTAAAGAGATCCAATCTGTCTGAGCATATCCATAGACCTACCGCAGACTGAAGATTTCCGCTTGTCTCCTAAACCAGGTCGTGTCACGGATTTCACAGTCCGAAACTAAGCGAATATAAAGAATTCGAGAAATCTGCCGACCAGAACACCTCTTACGTTTTTAGCGACCAGACAAAGTTCATCCTGTTGCAATTTTACATTCCGTGGAAAGGAGGACATATCCAATTATAGTTCCTTCTGAAACAGAAGGCGGTTGTACTATTATTTAGTAAGTCTAATCAATGTTTCGCTTTCAAGAAACGTTACCACTGATTTTTTATACCTCGCCATTAATATCTCCTGTATTCAGGGGAGCGTAGAATGAACCACGAACAAGTATTTTACTTATTATTTATTCGAATTCGAATTATTCGAAAATAATTAAAAAAACTTTTCGAACTTAATAGTCTTTGTTTGCAGAAAATCGGAAAAATTATCTTTTTGCTATGATTATATCACGTTTGATAAGAAGTTCACCTTTGTTGATGTATGTTTTATAAAAATGCTTCGAGAATCATTATAAAAATATTAGGTAATTATTCAAGTTAGGAAGTTTGGCCTATACTCCGATTTCCACGATTTCTGGATATGTTATAGGGGACAACATTTGGAACAGCTTCTTCTTATACATATAATGGTCGTCAGACCTTAGTTTCCGAGACATTTGCAAAACAGGCCGATACTACTACTGTGTGTTCCAGAAAAGGCGGCACAGCATGTTTACAACCTCACGGCTGACTAACTCCGCTGACACTCCCATGATAGACAATGCGATACTACGCATGCGTGCGCACGTCCAGTTTCTTGACGCGAAAATAAACGTTATACAATTATGTTTGCCAGATGTCGCTGGTTTGCGATGCAACGAAGGACACCATGTTCCTTCGATTATACTATGGTACACAGCATCCAAATTGATTTATGTCGCATACTGGCAAGCTTCTTTGAAACTTGGACTACAGAATGGACAACCTGTTACGTTAATTCATCTTGGCCAGATTGCTTGGACGGGTTTCTCGTCGATAATCTGTATTCATCCGTATTCATCGCGATGGTGAGAGACGCTGAGACTTTAATTCATAGCAGCGGGATATAAATCACTTTGTCAATGAGACGTGCAAGCGTGAATGCTTGATTAATGTCGTCGAAGAATCAACTCCAGTAAAAATTGCCACTATTACAGAAAACTGGTGTTCAGTACCCTTCCTATCGGGTAGTCACTTGTGATCTTCGAGATGGTTTCACTGTAACCTTCTTTATGTAGATCTTCATTTTTGTGCAGGGTCTGAAAACTGTTATAACATCGATTTTGTGAAACTATACATAAAATTATAAAAAAATATAGATTTTAAAAGAATTATTAAAGATGGTCTTTTAACCAATTACATTTTTCTTCTAACAATTCTTAACCCTTCGCACTCGACGATTTTTTGGTTAAAGAAATTCAAAAATTTTCTATAATGAAGCTGACAATATTTTTTTCAGCGGTAAATAAAAAATCGTATAATAATTGACACGTAGAATTATTTAATTTCAATAGCTCGCACACTGTTACATTATCTTAATTCCTTGCACTCAAAAGATGACACTTATTGTCACAGTCATTAAATTTGATATGTTAATTAATATCGACTTTCGGAATTGTATCTAATGAAGACTAAAGGTCGTCTTTCGAGTGCAGAGGGTTAATTGTGACCAGAAAAGGGGTCCAATCGAACCACCCCGTATTAGCAAGGGTTGGAATCCCGAGAGAAATTCGGAAGCAGGCAAGACTCGAAATTAACCGAACGATACACGATCTTGAGCTACACGTGTCGCGAAATTCGTGAAAATAAATCACAACAACACAGGGTCCCTTGTCAATCGCCGAATAAGAAAGCAATAACAGCATCGTAATCGATTTATCAATCTTGGGGGATTGTGGGTAGAATTGGAAACCGATATTAAATAATAACTATGACGGTAGTAGCTTATTGGGTTTGATAAAATGAATTAAATTATTTCACCCTCTGTTTATGTATTCCTTTCATCAATTTTTAGAATTAAACAATCAGATACGTCCCACTCAATTAATTTTGAGGTTATGTTAACTTTCCTGTGGAATACTGTACACACAAATTCTTATATTAATGCAGAAAAGGAATAGCTAGGTTGAGTTTTGATTTAAATAAAATAAAGTGTAAAATTTGATTTAAATGAAATAATATCGTTCAAAGGGAACATAATATCCTAAAGAGAGAGGCAGTATGATTTAAGGAATCATAAGTGTAAACGGTACAAACAAGATGAAGTTTAGTAACTACCTCGTCAATCAATCTTCCCATTGCCACTTCACCGAGCTCTGATTAATATCACGAGACACTATATTTCTCTGAACGTGGTATGGCGTGTATCCAACATCTTCATCCCGCGTGCAGCGCTTCCAAGAACTCATATTTTATCACTTTACTTGGCCCCAGCTTAGCGAGACTGGAAAAAGGAAAACGGTAATCTCAGAATTACACGATACATTAGATTTATCAAAATTGTCGTGTGTCGTATTTACCTAACCTCATTTTGCTCTTCTCCGTTATAATATGCTACTATTCTCCTCTGGAAAGTATACCTCAAACTCAAGAACGAAAAATTATTAATTTTCGAATGGTAATTCGTCGAAAAATAAATTAGGAAAATGTTTCATCTTGTTTAAACCTAATCTATTTTAATCTAGCGTTTGCTAATTATTTAGAAGTTTTGCCTACCCATCGATTTCAATGATTTTTGGGTATGTTATAGAGGACAATATTTGAAACAATTTTTTCTTATACAGGGTGTCTCAGAAATGGTGGTAAAACCGGAATGTAGACGATATCTCGAGACGATATAAGTCAATTATCTCGACAACGAAGCTTCGAATGACAAATTTGTTTTCTTCATTTTTGATTTGTTTTTTCATGTAGATTACTATCGATGCTGGTATGAAAATGAAAGTATAAAATTGATACTTTTGTCAACCTTTGTAAACGCAATCATTGCTAGAAACAAGGTATGAACTTCGATGAATGCTATTTTAATTGACATACCTAAATTACAAGTAACGAACATTTAAGATAAATGATATGAATAAATAGAAACAGAAAAATAAAAGATTATTAACCCGTCCGCTTAAATTCCGAACGGCCAGCAAACACTAACCTTCGTGTATGGCAACTGAGATTATATTTTGCGAGATCCTGAGCTCTGAAAAGGAAACTTGATACTTCAAATGTAAACAAACACTGACTCTACCGGTCGCACTGCTCGCGGCCACAAAGATTCCTGGAAGAAAAAAGTTAGTGGAGTGAGGGAATGGGGTGGAGAGTCCTTCTCCCTGTCGAACATTTGTTAAAAAAGACCACTGCTGTTTTTATCAAGCTGACCGTTACTCGTTTCGTCGATGATAGATGTAAGAAATAGAACATGCATTTGTTCGTATGTGTAATTGGGACCCTTCCGTAGAAATAAAAATTATTGTCAAAGGGCAAATTATGACAGTGTTACAAAATATTCGCGACCGAAATACAGTAAAATATGAGTTATTTTAATTTCTTATTCGAATATAACACATCAAATAAATTTATTGTACTTTCAATTCAAGAATCAAATATTAACGATGTATTATAATATGACGCATCAAATTACCGATGATTCAATAAATAGAAGTACTTACAAACGTATATTACCTCTGGCTTCGTTATAATAAGTTCAATATTACCAGGTTTGCACAAAAATTCAGCAGATTCAAAAGCGAACCATCATGGTGTCCATATTTCGTTCTCTAATACGTTCGCTGAAGGCCATGTGTGATTCTCCAATACGTTCGTTGGCTGCCATAATTCATCCTTCGACACATTTGTTCGCGTCCAATGCGTCTTACATGATCTTTACAATCTATTAATTTGCACAAAAGGAAATGCAAAGTTTAAAACAAATATACGAAGCCGTAACTAATTATGATAATATTAAACAATCGTATTTAAATTTGAACTACTGGTAACCTCAATGACTAAACTCAAAATTACAAAACCAGAAAAGACGTACAAAACTAGATAGATTTGCTATAGATTTGCTATGTTCAAGAAGTTAATAAACAAGCACGTATTAATCGAACAAAGTTAACAGTCGCGTATGAATGATAAAAGAATAGAAATTAACGTACTACGCATTAAATAAGCCACGGTTACATCCGTACAATGTAACATGTCCGGTCGTGGCAAGCTTCCGTAGATGACTGACTCCCCGCGCTGTAGTTTCCGTTAAACAGATCGCTGATTTGTCAAGAAGCAGCTTCTCCTTCCACTTCCAATGTTCGGTGGACCGCAAAATTCACTGAATCCAATTAGGTAGAGCCGCGAACATTACAATCCAAAACATTTCATGAAACACTTGGCTCTTCGGGAAGTCGCCAGTGCAAGCAGGACAGAGAGGCGAAATCAAAATAATGAAACTCCGTTATGGCTTTGAAACCTGCCAGAATGGCTCGTTGCTTCCTGTGCTGTAATAATTTCAAATTTCTTATCCTGCCGCGCAATGGATGCGAAATGGGAAGGTGCCCTGCATCCAATCAACGAACTGTCCAGCAGAAATGACGCACGCGTCGCGACGCCAGGAATGAATGCTACGGGGGCGCAAACGTGGCATGGAGTGCCGCCTTGTATACGAACTATACGAACTATACGAATTATACGAATAACATCGGACATATAGAGAAACATTCAGTATCAATTTGTCTCCGTACTTTCATCACATATTCTAATTCAGTACTTAGTCGTCACAATACCTTTATTACACTACTATTTTTCTCTGATTTTGGCTGTTCGTTTGTGAAATAATATAGTCAAGATTTCAATAGCTCATTGTAATATTTGGTTGACATAGGTTGGAAAAGGCAATCTTCTAATAATTTTCGCCATTCTTCTCTAATTCTGAAATAAAGTAACGGTAATGCTAATGGTATAAAGGTACTGCATAGTCATCTATTATCCGTTATAGATTCTAGATTTCGATTCTCCACTGCGATATTTCGTTGATATATGTAGGAAAAGGCAGATTCTTCGTTTATTTCCCAATTTATCTACGATTTCGACAGTGCATACATATATGAAACGTAGTGACGGAACAGTAAATGGTTAGCGCGGCGTACAGATACATATTATCGCTTATATTATCGAAATTCAGATATTGGATTACAATTTTTTTATACGACGGTGCTGATTAGGCTTCTCTATCTCGTGTGTCGATTTTTCTTCGATTTCAACCATTCATGTCCCAAATTAGTGCCGAAAGCGTCAGTGGCTCTCCGATTGTGCGACGCAATTTACTTTTTTCTTTTCTATTTTTGAAATTAGGCTTGGGACTCGGTTTTTTCTATATATCCGCGTAGAGTGAATTTTTCCTTAACGGGATTGGATATATTTTTTCGGTTTCGAGTGTGCGTTTTCGAAAAATAGTGCCGAAAGTGTTAGTGGCTGTTAGATCGTGCGACGCAATTTACTTTTTTCTTTTCTATTTTTGACATTAGGCATTTGGATTCAGATTTTTCTATTTAGCAGTGTAGAGTGAATTTTTCCTTAACGGGATTGGATATTTTTTTTCAGTTTCGAGTGTACGTTTTCGAATAATAGTGCCGAAAGTGTCAGTGGCTCTCCGACTGTGCGACGTAATTTACTTTCTTCTTTTCTATTTTTGAAATTAGGCTTTTGGATTCGGTTTTTCCTATTTAACAGTATAGAGGGAATTTTTCCTTAACGGGATTGGATATTTTTTTTCGGTTTCGAGCGTGCGTTTTTGAAAAATAGTGCCGAAAGTGTCAGTGGCTCTCCGACCGTACGACGCAATTTACTTTCTTCTTTTCTATTTTCGAAATTAGGCTTTTGGATTCGGTTTTTTCTATTTAACAGTGTAGAGGGAATTTTTCCTTAACGGGATTGGATATTTTTTTTCAGTTTCGAGTGTACGTTTTCGAATAATAGTGCCGAAAGTGTCAGTGGCTCTCCGACTGTGCGACGCAATTTACTTTCTTCTTTTCTATTTTTGAAATTAGGCTTTTGGATTCGGTTTTTGCTATTTAACAGTGTAGAGGGAATTTTTCGTTAACGGGATTGGATATTTTTTTTCGGTTTCGATCTTGCGTTTTCGAAAAATAGTGCCGAAAATGTCAGTGGCTGTTAGATCGTGCGACGCAATTTACTTTTTTTTTTTCTATTTTTGATATTAGGCTTTTGGATTCGGTTTTTTCTATATATCCGCGTGGAGTGAATTTTTCCTTAACGGGATAGAATATTTTTTTTCAGTTTCGAGTATACGTTTTCGAATAATAGTGCCGAAAATGGCAGTGGCTGTTAGATCGTGCAACGCAGTTGACCTTGCTCACTTAGATTTTTTTAATTTTCTGCGCTGATTAGAGTTTTTCTATTTATTATCATGGAATGAACTATTCTCTGTCTAATAGGCTGATTTTTGTGCGCTTTTGACGCTTTGTTTTGGAAATACTGTGACGGATGTGCGAGTAGGTCCCGATGGATACTACGTATTTAACTTTTCTTGCTCAGATTTTTGAAATTTCGCTCGTGGATTTGGCTTTTTCGGTTTATTTGTTTGGGGTAGCCTGCTCTCTAATTAGTGGACCTCACTACAAATCGTTTAGACATACTTCATAATTTCCTATTATTGTTTGTAGATTCTATTTTTCGATTGTAAATTATGATATTTAGTCAATATAGTTATGACAATTCAGTTTTCCAAGAATTTCTGGTAATTTGTCTTCGATTTTTATAATCCATGTGCTAAATAAAAATTTTTTCACGAGTAGTTTACAAACTTTATAATAAATTTCATTGAGCAGAAGTCAAATGAAACGTTTCGAGTTTCTTTCTTACTTCGACATTACAAAAATTTCAGGTTCGGGTAATGACGCCGTAGCGATGTGCTGCGATCATCATAGTTCGATTGTAAACTTCCAAGTGAATGCACGCCGCGTAGCGAGGAATTTAATTTCACGGCACGCGTGACAATAACGCCGTATATTTTCTAGTGTTTCGTGTCGGTTTGACTTTCGCTACTAAGAAAATATATATAGGAAAAGGACAGAAAAGGAAGAAGACATGGAATCAAGTCTTTGTTATATACGTGTAAGTATTAAAAGAATTCGTTAGTATTGCTATCAGATTAATTCTTCCTGCGTTTCTTTTTCTTTTTTTCCAATACTATCAAAAATATTTGAAATTTTATTCGAACGGATTATTTATAAGCTATAATAAATTATCACTGATGTATATTTAAATCGTTTTATTAGTATCAAAATATTAAAGAACTTAAAAATCCTATGGGGTACTACCTTTCTTTTAGTATACTCTTGTTAATGACAGAAACCAGGATTAATCTGCTTATTTTTGTTCCAGCGACTTTTAGTTGTAACACGTTTACTGGTTTACTGGGCTTGAGTCAGTACATATTTTTATAATATAATTTCGAATTCAAGATGAGTAAAAAATCATAAAAATGTGATAAAACTTTACATGATATTCTACGCAAAACATATATACACAGTTTTATCACATACATGACCATGTGACACATGTAACAAAGGTCTGGCGAGCAGTGAACATACTAAGAAAGTGTAGAAATTGCCGGATGCGAAGATGTTAAGTCAGAAGTAGCATGAACGATCATGATTATGACTGCAGTCATAAATCACGGTGAGCTTATTAGTCGAGAGACTCTAAATTGACTGGGAGTGGGAACATTTTGATCCGCAAGATATATTCTCCTCTCCCTTTCGCTCTTTATCTCTCGATAAAATCAGATTACGCCGAATATGCGTGGACAATGGATGGGATCCATTATGGTCGTGGTCGGATTCAAGCATCCGTGATAACCTTTGGAGGGACAATGGCGATCTTCTTTTCTGCTGCGGTATTTTTGGAAATTCATTGGCACCATTTTTCTTCACATTGTTTCCTGTCTAAAATGAAAATTCCAAGCTTATGAATGAACAGGAAATACAAAAGTAAAAGGTAAGAACAAACTTTAACGTACAATCGTAATAATAATGACGTCGAATTACGCCAAGTACGAATACCATTCTCTAGATTCCGTATCGAATGTTTCAGGCTGAAAATAGCAAAGCTGACAAAACGTTTCACGTGGATCGAGTGAATAGAGAGGATTGTGAGAGCCAAACGGAATGTGCTTGGATTCCTAATACGGAATTCCATTTAACTTCTTTTACCTTCTTCTTTTGTACCCCGGTTGCCACCTTGTAACGGAGGTACAATGTACGCGCACAGCGATCGTTTCGAAACATGTTGAAGAAATACGGTTCCATGATGATTCGTCTTCCAATGCGTCTCAAGTAATTACGAATGTCCACGGATCGAAGAAGGAGAAAGAAATCGCAATGCAAATCCAGCGTCGTAATACGTGATCTTCTAAATCTGCAATTATAAAACAGCGTTACAAGAGACTCTAACAGAGAATTTAAAGTTATAAAATAAAATTAAAATAATAAATATAGTACAATATTGTAGTATAATATAAATAATGAATATAGTACGGTAAAAGTAATTGATTCAGATTATTTAAAGTTTTCTACCTTTGTATGTGATATCAATAATTAATAACTGCTTGAGAAATTCGATCACGAGATCTCATTAAAAAGGCACTCGCAAGAATATAGAAATAAAACGAAACTATAAATCATAGAGGAGAAATTTATACTCATCGTTCCGATGAGAACGATTGCTCTTCCGGGAAACGAAAAGGAAATAAAATTTAAAACAAAATTTCTTTT
Source organism: Eufriesea mexicana (assembly GCF_001483705.2). Classification (NCBI taxonomy): domain Eukaryota; kingdom Metazoa; phylum Arthropoda; class Insecta; order Hymenoptera; family Apidae; genus Eufriesea; species Eufriesea mexicana. Next base: position 191,177 of record NW_016925401.1, read on the forward strand.
TCCATCCTTATTTGCTCCCTCGATCAGACTTCACATAGATCTGTTAGAACAGCAACAGTCGATACTCTCGATGTTCAATCTTTTCCGCCATTTCGGATATAATTTGTGATACTTTTTTCTACAGAGCTCACACACGTCAACATACGTAAGCATCGCATATTAAATCTTCTTTTCGAGTTCATCTCTTCATATCTGCATTGAAATATAAATCTTCCTCTCTGGAAATATGAATAAAATCAACTTCGCTTAACGCATCAATGGATTCCGGTATTAACCTATACAAATTCAATTTCAATGCCCCGGGAATTAAACTCGTTCGTATTTCAATGAGAATACGCAATTATCAAAATATATTACATTTTTCCTTCGTATTTTCGTTTTCCAACATCATTATGCGTGTATCGATATTCGATTTATTACCACGATATATCGATAATACACCGGTAATCGTCGTATCGATATTATTCGTTGCGTGTTAAAAATGAGAAATTAAGAACAGTTGCGTAACGAATCTTCACTAATGGCATTATAGCAAAAACAAAATTGATTACGTTATCAAAATGTGCGTGCGAAAGAATCGAAGAAAAAACGAGGACTGCGCATGCGCTACGTAGGGCGCCGCGTTCGAGAATCGTGGCGGGCCGAGCGGTATTCATTCAGTTCACCGGTACAATTTGCTCGATAAGGTTGTCGTGGTTCGGGAAATGTGATCTCTCCAAACTTGTCGTTCGTCACGTGTCATTCGTACCAGTCAGAGTTCCCGATTTTGCGATAGTTCGAATCGTAATAATAGCCTCGAATGTTTCGAAACGAAACGTGATCGTCGTTTACGAACATTTACGAAGTGAGGTGTCGAAAAGGCAGCATAGTGTTCTAAATACACGGCTCGAATTACTCGCTCGAGGATAAAATTCGTGCAAATGTACCAGTAGGGACGAGTGAAAATATTCACGAGGAAGTTTGCGAAGTTTTACGATGTCTTAAAGCCGGTGATGTTCGATGTAATGGTCGCTCGTGTTTTCTCTATTCAGTACCGCGAAAATACCGGTGGCGAAGGAATGGTACGTTCGGAAAATGACTGAAAATATTGACGTACAATGTACGAATGAAAATAACAAGGGAAATGAACAGAAGAAAGATCGATATCATCGTAAAATTTCAAGTAGACAATGAAATGTGACTCGATGTTAGTTCGATAACCTATAAAAATAATGTAATCGTTCGATTGATTTGTTAGGTTAGAAAGATCGAAACGAGGGGATATTATAATCGAAATATAAAAAGTCAATGCATGATCTTTTTTTCTTCGATTGTGAAGTGAAAATATCGAAAGTTTATCATGGAAAGTTCCTTCTTTTAAGCAAAACCGCGTTGTCAATTACTTTCCAACCAGGGGACAGGCTACCGTGCGAAGTTTAATTACACGAGATAATTAAAGGCGAAGAAGGTCTGAAGGTGAGCTTCCGTCCGTGTTGTTTGTATAATCGGAAAGCATAAGCTATTAGTGACAGTCACTAAACAATCATTGCAAACAGTGAGATGGATTTTGAAATTAACCAGGGTTGAGCCGAACCATCGACATTCGCTGTTTAATTAAATACTTTTAACATAATTGATCAAAAATTCATGAAATAGAAACGTGAATCGAAAATCAGAAAATTTTTTATTATTTCGGAAAAATATCGAGCTTTTGCCAATTTCAATAAAAAATGAAGAAACGATCAATAATATAATTACAGATTTCACGATTAAATTTTTATATTTTATTTTATTTTATGATTATTAAAAACTATTATAAAAATTAAAAACTATTATAGAAATATTATAGAAATAGGGATAATTATTATGTGGGAGTGTCAATATTAAATTTTTATATTTTATTTTATTTGATGATTATTAAAAACTATTATAGAGATATTATAGAAATAGGGATAATTATTATGAGAGGGTGTCAATATATCTTAGACGAACGGACAAACAGGAACTATTTCTGGAAGTAAAACTTGATAAGGTTAACGCGATTAGGGTAGGTCGATCCATAAACGTAATTCATATTTCATTGACACGTACCAGGTAAAAGCTTAAATGACGCGAGTTGGAATTAGATTTCAAATAGATTTTGATAGCACAAGAGTTAATTGATGTTAACTGATCATGCCAACGTAAATACCACAAATGCCCCGACCCACATACGGCGTTTATGGGAGATAGGCAGACAGTCCTACAAAGAGGCAATAGGGTGAAAATATTTATCTCTCTCTGATACGTTTACCTCTGACATAAGGAACGATTTGGCAGTAAATTGAAAACATTCCGCTATTTCTATTACGATCGAAAGCAGCATTACATCACTTATCCTTTGATCTTATTTGCGAACGCTTCGTTTTCAATAAACTACGAAGATTCATTGGACGGTGGTTCTGGTAAATTTCGCGTAATTGAAAAGCGATCCATTTAGCCTACATATATATCAATATCAATTTTAAAATGGCCAGGAACAATTAAAACATTGATTTGTCATAAAGCCGTAGTCCATTGCGAGAAGAACTCGTTTAGTTCATTTAACGCGTTGTCATGAGGCCAGCGGGCTGAGTACCCAAATTGGAATGGATCGTCTCGAAAGAATGACAAGTACGTGGTTAAGGAGGACGTTCGCGTGCATTGTAGGTAGAACGACCGATTGCCGGTACGGATAGGACTCGCCGCTCTCTAAAGTATCGGCTTAAGGTAGCAAAACGACTTCGCAGTCACGAGGAAGCAGTTTATAATGTCACTTAATACCGTCGCGTTAACGAAAGCCACGGTTGCCTGGAAGTTAAAGGAAACTGTATCCGACGCTCGTCCAATGGGGTTGGCGTTCGTTTTACGATCCCTCATGGATTTTCTCCAGTTATCTCCACGTGTCTGGGAATTCAGTAGCGTTTCGAATTCACGAATTCGCGTCGGTTTGAACATGAAGCTGCCGACGTAAGGAAGTTTCCGAGCATATATGACGAGACGAAGTAAATGATCGTGACGGTTACCGCGATCTGTAAATATGTAACTTTCATACGCGTGTTTGGTTATGTGCAGACTGACGCGCGACAGGGTACGCGAATGTACGTACGCCTGACGCGATCTGTTGGTACGCAAGGTGGAATCGCAGAGAATAAAACGGACACGATGGACAATTAACGATACGGAATTATTATCTCGTGTGACAGCAGGCGGGACAACGTGCACGTTTGAAAACGTTCTTGGCGGGGCAAGCCCAGGACGAAAATGTTGTCCACGGTGTCCAGTGTCCCACTCGAATTAAATACTTCGTGTTATACTACCGTTACTGGAAACAACAGTCTCGATGTGCTATCGGGTATGCTGCCATCACGTGATTAAATTTATTATTCTTCGCTATTGGTAAATAAGCAAAATACGACTGAAACTGTGCAGTTTAACTATAAATGTGTTTGCGTTATTGAGAATCCTGTATATCAAAGCAGTAACATCGTTATCTTTATTTTGCCGTAATACGATTGTTATATGTATTGCTTTGCGACTATCTTACGCTTTTCTATTTAAAAAAGAAAAATGTTTTGAAATATGTAGAGTCGTGAATATCGATAAGTGCTTTTTAATGGAATTAAAAATAAACTGTAACATTTCAGTGATCGAGTCGGAAAATGGCACCGCGGCTCTCTACATGTTACCAGCTTACATTCGCACTACGTCCATGGTTGTCTGCATTGTAGTGATGGTCCTCGGCATAATTGGGAACCTCATGGTAAGTCCAGTCGGCGATTTCGCATATCGCACGGCAGTTATTTTCCAATAACGTAATAAAATTTAATAAGGAATGGAATGCTGTATACGAAAATTATTTTATAATATTTATTTACACCAGTGAGACAGTGTTAATTTTTATTCAATCTCATCTCTTCCAAATGACTGTGCTCGCTGTTCTCGATACACGCAATTATTTCAAGAACTTATTACTACGTAATTAATAAATCCATTATGATTTAAATCATGAATGTTGTTATTAGATCATCATTAAAAGATAATACTAATTCACTGAACTATGTATTATATATTTTCAAATCACCTAATATCATGGAAACTAATTTTGTGTTAATGAAATATTAATTACGTAGGTTAATTAAATATTTTTATTAGTCGATACTAGTTTTGAGTTCTTGGTATTATATCACGACTATAAAAAATGTAACTAGAATTTACTAAAAAGTCACTCGATGTACTATTACGTGACTTAAAAACATTTTGGTACGTTAATTAACCTTTCTGCTAGTTCGCGATGCCATAACGGTCCTTTCATATTTCAAAATTCACACCTTCACGATTGAACGCCTGGAGTATCGATACTGATGATTTCTTTGATTTCAGGTACCAATCGTTGTATTCCGGGGTAAAGATATGAGGAACAGCACGAACATCTTCCTGGTGAACCTGAGCGTGGCTGATCTCTGCGTCCTTTTAATTTGCATACCCACCATTCTCGTTGAGGTGAATTCGGGACCTCAAGTCTGGCCGCTTGGCGAACACATGTGTAAGTCACTCATGATTCATAGTATCATACTTTGTACCTATTATTACACTCCGCGATACACGTTTGGCTCTTCAGCATACGTACTGATCCATTAGCTAAGGAACAAACAGCAGATGTTGTTTTGCAGCAGTTTCTGACTCTTGAATTTTGTTTTTTAGTTTTCATAAAAGGCTTTTCCCGATAAATTCTACGAAGAGCACACCGTGTATCGAATGAAAAATATTGATCGGTCCAAGTGCCAGGACGAACTGTGCACCTGTTTAATCATAGCTTCTGGATTTCGAGGAATTACAGGAACGAATGAAAGCTCCCTCTTTTTATAGTTGCAGCGTATTTTAGGATTACGTTTTTACGCGGAACTAAAAGTAGAATAGGGATATAGTAGATTAAGATTTATACGTGAAACTCGAAGTTCGATTCGGTATGTACTTTCGCCCACCACTTATTGGCTTCCAATAAAATTCGAGTAAATAAATAGGTATAATATAATTTCGTATATATCACGAATCGAATAACTGTATCATAAATTTATTGTTATGCCAAATTTGTTAAGCGGTTGGTGGCATAGATGTTGCTGTAGATTTGTCTGAAAAATTGCGAGGGCAGCACTTGAACGAATCGTTTTAGCGAACAGTGAAGATAAATCAAAACGATTTTGGATTCACAATGTTGATTTAGTTCCGTGTATCGATGAGAAATTCCAGGCGAAATCGCCAACAGGCTAGAGGAAGCGACCGTTTGTCCGGCAATTAATTTGCTACCAACGAGATACTGCATTCGCTTCCATTAACCGTCCGAGTTGAATTCGTATTCCATTTGCCCGTGGATGAGAAAACCTGTGCTATCCTTAATTTCATTCCGACGCTGGTCAGTTTAGCGCCATTTCGTTGGACATCGGCCAAGACAGTGTAACCGTTTCAAAGCGTTTCATAGTTATTGGCAGTGGAGTGCGTATGTTGCGTGACTGTGACACGCTGGAAAGCAGAAATTAGCGATTTCAATGAATTAAAAACTAAACGAAACTTAGTTTAAGGATCTCTAATTGAAAAAAGGTTCTCATAATATCGAAAAATCTTTCTCTACAAATTATTTTGAGCAGAGAAAGATACTCCCAAAAAGCAATACGACGGTAGGAATTTTCTTTCAAAGACATTTCTAATCCCTAATCCCAGATAAATTACAGGAATTTTTCTTCGAAATCAAAATAATGATTATCAACGTTAGATTAGAAAATGATAGTACATGAAAAAAGAATTCGGAGATAAAGGAGACCTCTCATAACCAAAATTCTCTTCATTTCGCTCGAGATTATGAAACACCTGAGCTACAAAATTGAAGCATGGATAAACGAGTACTATTTTCTTCGCGACATCATTTGTGCCCTCGCGTTTACAACTTAACTAGGCGCAAAGTGTTCCATGTTCAAAGCGAATCGCATTAGCGCCACTATGCAGTCGAACATTGCTTTTATCTAGAGTACGTGGTCATACCGGTAACTGTCTCAGTTCTTACGAATAAACGAAAAATGTCTGACCTCGTTTTCCATACGGGCGACCGGAAGAGAAGCACAGACACTTTCCAGGGAAATCGGAACATATCATACGAGCGTGTCCTCGGTAAACACTCGTGGTCTTTCGAAAGTTTGATAAGAAAACTTGTTACTCCAGGTGTCTTAGCCCTTGCTAAACTTCACGCGTGGCAAGTGTCCCTGAAATTTCTAGTTACCACGATACTATTGCTATACTTTATGCTTTCTTCCAATTTTTCGATGCTTTATTTTCTTCAAAATTGATCCATAAAATATATAACGCGATTAGAAATCTTTTAAGTCTCGTTTCGTTCGTTTTATCAATTTAATTTGTACTTGCTCTCGGTAAAAGAGTTGTGGAGATATTGAAAAATGGCTGCTGTGGTCACAGAGCGTGCCATCTTTATATAAAATGTAAGGTTATGTCGTCATTGTTTTATAGAATATATTTTGGTACTCTGAAGGCACGTGTGAACAGGAGAATTCCTTTTATGGTTTTGTATCGTAATCGTATATTTTATATTCGAAAGAATTATCATATTTATTGGACCTTCGCTGGGAGAGGAAATAATTTTCCAGTAGAGTGCGCATCAATCGTAAATCATAAGGAACACAGTGACTTCAAATTTTTTAACACACTTGCAGCAATAAGGAAATTATTTCCAGCTGTTACCTCACTGCTTTAAATATTCCGTTTATAACGATACGGAATGATCTATCCATAGATTCCGAGATGAGTTCGTCGGGTCATAAAGTATCTAACAGCTTTGATCTTGAGCTTTCTCTTATCGAAGAACCTTATATCGATGAATTTATAGGAAAATAATTTTAGTTTTTCTTTATAAATAAAGATAGAAATATTCGAACGAGTATGCAAGTAGGTTATAATTAGCGATCTAGACAGAGTTAGGTTAGGTTTGGATTCTGCATTGAATCAATAAATTTATTTTAAAATGTACCTAATGTTTTATGTGTTGATAAAGAGAGGATTAATCACGTAACTGTTTAAGGAGATAGGTTACTAGCTTTAATCAAAATTAAAGTTTCTAACCGTGGAAAATCTGGTAGGAAGTATAATTAAGACGAAGTAGTTTCTCTACAAGAGTTTTGGAATTTGATATTTGAAAGCTTATAATTAGAATATTCGAAAGTAAAATATAACATTTCATACGATGTTTTGAAATTGAGGCGCATGTGAGATACAACAGTATCGTATAATTCATTAACACGTGTGTATTTGTTACATAGATTACATGACTCGTGTAATTTTTTAATCAAAGTCCTTGAGTTTAAAATTCTATCAGCGTTGGACTATCTTAATATTTACGATGAATTATTTGCAGTGCAAAATTCGCATCTTTAATAACTTTTATCACTATAAATATCCCTAGTTTCGAGTCATAAAAATAATATATAAAAGTGCAATATGAAAGTACAATAATATTTCAAAAATAAGTCGCATCGAATGGTTTTAAAAATTCAAAAATTTTGTTACAGCACATCTTGATATTAAATTAGATTTTTTATCAATAGATTTATTATCATTTTCAAAAAAATAATATTTTGTTAGTTACTTATTTAATTATAAACTTTTCCACGTTTGAACGAACGCGTTGAAAATAAAATTTCGCTCCCAGACAAAGGATATTTTCACATAGATCATCAAGTCAATCCTCAAACCCCCACGTCCGGGTGACATTTGTCCATTTTCCAAAGTGCTTTGTATCTCAAAGTTCTCCAACGTCTCTCTCGAATTACCCTGTACACTTTGTCACGCGATGCTTAAAACTAAATGCCAACAAGAATTCCGAACATTTCCAGGAATATTTACCTCGCAGAAATTCTCAAACAAAATATACAGAAAACAAAGTTTTCCGTTATTTCTTGCAATATTTTTAAGACATTGTTTAACCTTTCGCTATTTCTCTTTTTTGTCTTGTGTGCACTAAGAATGTTTTTGTTAGGTTATGTGTTCATTCTTCGAAGTGCAATGCATTCGCCATTATTTTGTACAGTTTATATAATGAGAGTTGGCATGGCTGGTGCAATGAATCTGTGCCAAAAAAGGCACAATACTTGCGAACTTATGGTCTGACCTGATAATTCAATTCTTTATCCACACGAGAGTCTTTTATTACCAAGGACACTTTATATGGAAAGAAAATTATAATCTGTTAAAATTTGTTAGAAAAATCTTTAGCTAATAATCGTAACAAAATGTAATATAATACATTTTCAAAACGAAATGAAAAAATTTTTATTAATAGAAATAAGGTAACCAATTTAACCCTTTCACGAGTAAGTGTTTCGGCAGTCTCAAGACGATTTTTCATTTAACTCATTAGCGCCACCACGGTTCATATTTGCAATAAATGTTCATCCTAAATATCGTATATACCGTTGAATTATTTTCTAATTTAATTATTTTTGTAATGTTCTTCTTATTCCGTATGTCATATTGTTTGCACAATATTATCTTTACAAATTTTTCAGCCATACATGTAAATACTTACTACATCCATAGCCCCTTGTATGAATTAATTGAATTAAATTTAATAATTATTACGATTATAAGTATCTTAATTAATAAGCTATTGTTACTAACTGTAATTACCAACCAACTATTATAGCGATTTATCTGTATAGCGATTCAGCTACTCTGCCCGCCCTGATGCACTTCCTCTTTCCTCAAATCTCATTCAGAGAGCACAGACTCCAATAAATACACAGCCCCTGGTTTACCTTGTTCTCCTACCTTTTTGTTTCCCCCATCTACTTCCGTACGTTTCTTCCCTCTTTATCTCGACCTTCCCAAAAAAGCCCTGACACAACAAACGAAAGCTTTGAAAGACCATTAGCCCCACATCTCGACGGTCTCTCGTTCAACCCCATTTCCCTTATTAAATTCTCCGCCACGAAAGTAGCTCTCGATCACGATTCGTCGACGTACAAAATGGAATTAATCAGCGATTCCTTCTCACAGAATCCCTTTTGCATCCCCTGCAACTCAGTATCCACTTTCACTCCTCTATACAGCCAGGAAGCTGTGCATCGAACACGACATTATACTCGTCCTTTTTTCTTGGCCACGACAAAGCATTCCCGTTACAACGATTGAACGAATGCAGAAAAGGGAGAATGTCGATGCAATCAGAAGTTATCGAGATCCAAGGGTCCCACACTCGACGTGTGCGGTTACCAAGAGACGAGGGGTTGTAGAGAGATTGCAGATTGGGAGGTTAGGTTCCTTAGTTTTACGAATCGCTTTGAATTAACCTGACTTCCTCATCCATAGGGCGTTCGCCCGATATTCTTGGCTGGTCTGTGAAAGGAACCCGGCCAGCCGCCATTTCGGTAATCGAGTCATCTGTATTTGAATATTCTCAGCTGTTTATTTTATGTTGAAAGTCCCACTGCGTTCGACGATGCTGCCAGATTCGATCGCAGCGTCATCTAAGTCCCGCCACGAGCGTGATGGCGCCACCTGCATAAAGAAAAACGAGTACCGTGCTATAGTACCGTGCTATAGTACCGTGAAACTAGGCATTTTTCGATAAGATTTCCCCGATATTTTTTACGGAATTCCATAATCCATCGGTTTAGAATTTCTCAGAGTCGTAAATCCCGGTTATCGTCCTTCTCGAAGATAAGTGTCCGCTTGGTGAATGGCATTAGCCCATATTTAAATGAAAAGAACGGAGAACAAAATTCCGTACGGCCAGATAGGTTAGGATTTTCTACCGTACTTCAGTCGAATGATACGATTAAAGCACATCGGTGCAATTTATCCTCCTTTGTCACCCCATCGTAGACGCAAACCGGGGAAAGAAACAGTAGAGGGCCTGACTATTCATGAAAGCCGTGACTCGGACGGTACACTAACTAATTGTCCGCGAAGATGAATCGAGGACATGCCTCGGGTGAAATTAATTGCATAAATTTAAATCGCGAGTTTAGAGATGGAAGGATTAGAAGCAGTGATGGGTAACGATTTGGCGGGTGGTCTAGGTTGTGAAGTTATAAAACTATCCGTCAATTATGCTTCTTAAAGGATTAACGAGTGTGTTTTAGAAGATTTAGCGATTACTCGAAGCTTAACCTGTTGTTACGTCCATAAATTAGCTTTACGAGCTTATTTAGGTAGGTAATGGATCGTGTAATAGTGTTTTCCAATTTTCTTTGAATTATGACTACTTTCCTCTCAGTTATACAGACTGATGTATATTTAATGGAATAAGGAAGACTCATTAGAAAGAAATATCGTGGAATATAATCTAATAATAATACTCAAAGGTCAAGCCTACGAAGAATTCGATTTTTCTTCGCGAAACGTGTTTTATGCGGAATATGCTGGCGGAGGAAACGCGCGTGAACATTGTTACATTTCGTTAAGGCGGAATTCCATGAGTGGTCGCGAAATAAAATACGATCCTTCGTGCTTTTACGACCTCTCGCGCGTGCAACCAGAACACGAGCCATCAACGCGAGTTTTCCATCGCTAACTCGATGGTAAACCGAGACATGGCAGAGTATGCAAGAAATTTCTGTTCACACGAGACGGTAGTTCCTACAAGATCTCGAGTGGCGATCCGTTACAGCTTACGCCCGTCGCTAAAAAGGGATTTCAAGGGATTCCGATGAACGAGCAACTTCCCAGCTGTTCTAGGCAATCGTTGCTGGATCACGTACCGGTTCAAACACGGGTGAAGGGATCCTCGCGATATCAGCAGCGCGACCCTGTGATAGGAGGGCAGTCCTCCAGCACAGAAATCTGTGAGGTCCAGTGGAAATGGCGAAATAACACGGGACTGGAATGCAATTGGCCGATAAACGTCAAACGTAGATAGGAATGTTACGCTGACAGGTTTGAAATTTAGATCACGCTCTCGTGTATCATTGAACTGACGTGTTTTTGATGTATACTATTAGGATTTTCTTGACAACCAAGCTTCGAATGAAAAAATTTTATTTTATTTTCAATTTATTTTTTCATTTAAAATCAATCACTTCCCGGTTGTACTATCATTACTGGGACATCCTGTATGTTAGGAAGATTAATATAATATTAATTGTTATATAAAATATAATATAATACAAGAATGGATTAAAAAATTCACACTATAGGTACTAGAAAGAAAAGGAAATATATGAACTACACGAGGAACTGTATTATCATATAATCAGACTTTCTAATAATAGTTGCTGGAAGTTAATAGTTTATTAAAAAACAGCGAATTTTTAAATAAATGATTAGGTTTAAACATACATAATTCGAATGGCAAATTAATTTATCATTTTCAATTAGATACATCCCAATTAAATACGATATTTTGCACTGACATTTTAATTAAAGATCACGTCATTGAAACCTATTTACTCCGTCTGTACGTACATATTACCGACCCAACTGTACCTCACTAAACCCTTCATTCATTTCCAACTTGTACCTCTCACAACCTTTCACGAGTAAAGCAAATAATGTGGTGGGGAGGATCAGACCAGAGTCCTTGAGCCAACGACATCTTCGACCTATGGTATAGCTGGAAATTACACTTTCGATCTGAGACGCGCAGCTGTTGTGTTCCCCTAGCTACTCCCGTTCGACGGACAACAGGCTGACGACATAATCGCGATGCCGATCCTTAGCGAGGTTTCTCATAAAGGAAACGAACAGCAGATGCTGCTGGTAAAACGTGAAAAGTTCAGTGAGAAATAAACGGGGAAACAATGAGCAATTGTGGCGTGTCGTTTTATCGCGGAATACATACAATACCGATCGAACCATCCATTCGTCACGTTTTATTTTTAACGCGACTAGTGCTATCTGAGGCGTTGTTATACTTTTATTACGCTAGGGTAAATACGAGAGGACATCAAAGCGTTGAAAGTGCAGGTGCGATTTTTATCTAATTAAATATCCGACTGTTACGCTTCCATTCGAATTTAACTATTGCTCTGCAGCATGTACGATCTATGCTATCGCGGGTCACTTAAATTACTTCGCTTTATTGGAAGTGAAAGGATTGAATAATTATTATTGCGAATTTTATCGAGTGACTATAGTATGATAACATAATATATTATTAATCTAACACTGATTACTCGCTGTGTATTGTGTGGTGAAGTGATTATAGTCACGCATTGTTATAGTGGTCATAGAAGTGATTATAGTCATGCGTTATCATAGTGGTCACAGAAATGGTTATAGTCACGTATTATCATAATTATCATAGAGGCGATTACAATCACGTATTATTATAGTAATCAAAGAAGTGATTATAGTCACACAATGTTAAGAATTCGTTGTACTCTGCTGATGACTATAATCACCTAATCCGTATATCATGTGTCATTATAGTTACCAAACATTCAGAGCTCGTTACACACTACCCAAGATTAAAATTATCTAAACTGTATACCACGTGTGATTGTAGTCACCAAATAACAGGCATTCGCAGTATGCTGCAGGTGCTTATAGTCATCAGACACTGATCATTTGTTCTTTATGAGCTATACTCATCGAACATTGACTATTTATCGTATACTACTTGCACGTGATCATTACTATTCGTACAAGCGCGATTAAATAATTTACCCATCGATCTACACAAATGTAAAATTTTTCTCGGAACGCAGCGCTTATTTTATTCTATTTTCCGAGCTTCACACACCGCAATCGTTGGTGAAAGTACTCCATCACTGGACGGCTGCAAGCACCGCATTTCGTGGTTCACTGATTTAGCTTTAACCAGTCGTAAATTTCCGCAAGGGTCTCGTTAATATAAACGCGAAAATAAAATCGTCCATTTTGGATTAGGATCATTAGGCTGTCGTCGATTATCGTTTTCGGCTGGGTTTAGAAGTATTAAAAGACCGAGATAAAGATCCGTCAGGCTCGTAAAACGTGATTTTATGCCCGCCCTATACGTTCACCCGGCTTGTTTCCGTTCTACGGACGAAATGAAAGAAAACGAAAACTGACACGTATACATGCGAACGGATAAATTTAAAGTTGCAAAGCCTCGAAGATATCGGTTTCGATTATACGCGCGTCTAAAATAGATAACGAGATTCGGGTCAGCATGGATTAAAGGTTCTCAGACCCGGTGACGTGTGATGTTTTTACTGCGTTTAACGCGCTTCTTTCCTCACCTACTGACACCGCGAGGGCGCTATTTCATCTTTCACGTGTCGGCTGCTAGTGGAATTTTGTGTGCTTTGCCCACGCCGCCGCCAGAGTGCTCTTTATTTCTATAGTCACTTACTAAATGTTAAAATCGTTTCAGCGCTACAAAGAGTATTTAATATTTAATATTAGGATTATGTTTATTCCTTTTGAATCTTACAATCAATTTTAGTAACTTGGGAATTAATTGAAGATTACAATTTCTTTTCAATTAATTAAAATTTAAATTTAAGAAAAATTTAAAATAGTCGTTAGCTTGTATTCTGTAAAACTTTCCCTATTTTATTTAGCATTTTTCATTTTATTGGCATTTTTAGTAGATAAACTTGGTCATAGGGAATTACTGCTAGGGAAAAATGTGAGCTCGATTGAATAATTAACGAACCTAAGTTTCCTTTCTGGTTCTCGTTAAATTTTTATTCTTCGAAGCCAGACGGATGCTGACGATCGACTACTGTGTGTTAGCCAGCGTCGTTTTCTTCTTTCTGAATATTTCAAGTAATTTTAAATATTCAGGAAATCAATCTACCCCCTGCACTGAGACTTTTCCATTTTACCAAAGCTTTCGGAATAACTTCGCTGATGTCGTAAATGCATAAAAATGGAAGAAAGACAAGAAAACAAAAAATATCCCAAAAATGTGTTCGAAGATGGTTTAACAAAAAGTCGAAGGAAAAGTAGGAAACTTAAAACGGTAATGGACTTACTTTTAAACTCTGACGTGACAGTAAGTACACGAAAGTGTGCACTGCGTATAGAAAGTAGAACTTCAACAAATACTTATTCAATATTGCATACTCTCTTAATAAAATGAAAAAATGTATGAAACGCATCAAGCAAGCATCTATTCTGTTCAATATGAACGTGACTATTGTCCGTACCAAAAGCAACGCTTTAAAGTTAGTTTAAGTTAGTTAAAGTTAGTTAGTTAAAGTTAGTTTAAAGTTAGGTTAGGTTAGGTAAAATTAGATTTAAAAAATTTTGATACAGGCAATAGGGATACGTGTGTTGAAGATACCCTCCAAGTTTGGTCGTAATCGGTCAACTGGAACTCGAGATATCATGGCAGCCATTTGCAAAAATATGGTTCTGAGGAAAACGCAATTAAAGTATTCCATACGAATATGTGTACGCGTCGCGTACTATGAACAAACGCTAATAACTTCATTAATTTTTCAAATTTAACAATATTCAGTGGTAGAAAAATTTTCAAAGACTTTCTGAAAATAAAATTAAAAAAAATTGACTTTTTGAAAGTTCTAGATTATCTAGAATACCCCCTTAAATCTCTAGATTCTTTCTCCCTATACACTCTATACACTCATCAAATTCTATTCTATTTATTAATCATCAGACTATAATATTTTATCGTTATATATTCCAATTAATCAAAATATCGCACGACATTCCATTTGCATAAATTATTGATTTTTCGCGTGAAATTCGCGAAACCACGATCATAATTTCTCGTTAGCCGGCAAAATTCAGTTACACCGAATTAACGAGACAACAATCAAATATGTACCCAAATGTCGGCAAATGAGTGTGGAAACTATTAGAACTGCCAGGGTGCACTGTAAATCGGTGACGTGAAACTGCAACGAACTGTTTGCGCGGCAAACAATTTTCACCCGGGGCTCGGTTCCTGTTGGGAAGTTCCACGAAAACTAGTGGAAACATTTCGGTATTATAAGTCGAGGAACGAACGTTTTCCTTTCGGTGGCTGTTGAATCATGAAGAAAATGAAAGGCAAATAACTTGGACGTAATTGCTCTATCGGTTGCCAATTGGGATGGTTTATTAGGGAAAAAGGAGGATGAAGAGATGGTGAAAATAGCGAAAAGAGAAGAATAGGAGGACTGGCTTCGTTAATGGAATTAATAACGTCAGACAAATATGGAAGCAACGAGGCGAGGCGATACACTCGTTACGAAACGAGTCGCGTTCAACCTTGGTTATAACTATGCTGCGCCATATTGTCTTCTAGGGACCCGACATTTTCTACTTGACCCGCCGGATATATGGGGCACGGTTGCTGCAAATGCCATCGATATCTCGACAGTCTCGTCATTTTTCTCACCCCCGAATGTTCCAGGGATGTACGCTGAGTACTCGGCTGGCATTTGAAATAGGTTAGGTATACTCCGAATTATGCTTACTTTTTAATAATTCCTCGAGTTATGCTATTGATAATAGAATAGAAACGTGATGAAATTATTTGTACCATAGCTGTTAGTCTATTTGATTAATTTGGCAACTAATTGATAATATTGCTTCATTAATATTCCTTCAATAAAAAAAGGAACGCATACACATTATTTTTATAAGCTGAAGGCAAAATAAAATCTATTTTTAGCATCCTACGATATAATACATTTTTCGTTTTATTAATTATGTTTGTAGTCTTGTCATTTTTATAGTACATTCGAGGTAAATATGATAAACAAATATAACCTCTTCGTGGTTTATATATAGCTTAAGTGATTTCTAGGGACACTACGGTTTTTATATAATAAGAGATATAGTAGTGTGATATAGTACTGTGATATAGTAATGTTAATACTCATCATCCCTTCCATATAAATGGATCCTTTGACCTAACCTCAGTCATCTGGCGTTTGAGATATTATCCTGCTAGCAAAGCCATATTAATTAGTTCACCAGTAAACCGCAAATGAATTGCACCCTTTTTTCCCTTACACGCTCCTTTTGTGGCCTACGACTTAACACCCGATGCATCATTTCAGTCGCTTTCACCTCTTCATTTGATTTTCTAAAATACAACTCGTACGAAGTAAACACCAATAGTACGTAATTAAAATCAGAAAAACTAAACTCTAATCTTAGGCTTTCATATACTACAATAACCACATTGAATCGCAAATTATCTTAATGAATTACTGACGTTAGCAATTCGACTACATTGCACAATGTGGACTTACGACTAAAGTGTATTCAGAATCCTCCAATCGAGAAAATTCTGGAGATTAATAATTTCCAAGTTAATTTCCGTTAGCGTGGGATCTCTTCGAGGGGAAAACGCGAACACCGAGGTATTCCGCAGAGATCCGTCTAATTTTTCACGTTACCCCATCTCGAAGTATACGGGTATCAACGGGGTTTAGCTACCCTCCCGGAATTTCAATCCTTCGTGGAGGGCAGGCTCGAAAAACTTGCAGGAAATTTACGATCCAGCAGGCGGGGTTGATTTTGTCGTGGAGGCATGACGCGGACGTTACCACCCCCGCTGAATCCATTCTGACCACACGTGGTCCACTGGATGCCTCGTAAACGCGAGGAAGGAACGGATAAGCCGAATAATTTCGCGACTAGGGTATTCTCGGTGAAATATTCGAAATTAACGCGCACGATCGATGCAGAGAAGATCAATATTTTGCCTCGATATGCAGGAACTGAATACTTGGTGAACTAGTCGTTGTTGGAACCAACATTGCCGCCATTTTTCCGCGAAAATGTTTTCTTTCAAAATACATTAGTCATATGGTCAAGTTGCTTCTGGTATCTCCTTCCGTCATGTGTTCAGAGTAAGTTCGGCTGATAAGTATTTACGGTGGCTTGGGAAGGGATCGATGATATATTTTTAACGCGCTGTTGGGAGACATGGGTTCCATTTTCGATGGAAGAGGATATTCTTCGGCTAGTCTCTCCGATAAAGCACGAAACTATGGAAAATTTAGGTACATTGATATTTTTTCACGACCGTATATTTCGTCGTGAGCCATTCTCTTTTAAACTTCCGTCCGCGGTTTTAAATTTCCCGCCACGCGAAACGCATCCGCACGGTGAATTCAAATAACGCGCGTTATTTTTAAACCTTATTAGTTTTAAATCTTTGTTTTGCCGAATTAAACTTCTTTTATCGTTTCTAAAAGAAAAAGAAAGAGAAAAAGATGGAAAACCTGAGAAATCTCAGATGAAATCTCATCAAGACCCTTGTTATTCAAATTGCCGAAGCATCGATAATGTTAGCAACCCATTCCCAATATTACAGCTTCCCTTTGCAACCCCTCTAAGCTTCCCATCGAATTTCGACTTATTTCAAATTCAATCGACGTGTACGATAAGCAGATTTCGGTTTCCCATATGGTACAACATCGTGAGGTAGGAAAGCATCTGTAATCTTTCGCACGATGTGCCCAACCCAAAGGAGAAACGGTGATCCACCCTTCCAAAACGAATTCGCAACGCGACACGAGAACCCCGCGAAAGTCCCTTAGGATTGATTCGAGGCGAGAAATTCGGTCACTCGTCCCACACAATATATCAACCCTCTCAAACGAACGACCATGATCGAGGACCACGTGATCGATGAAACCCCGTTCCTACTTGACTCGAGTCAGGTTTGGATCAGGCTTGGTATAGGTCTGAGTTAGGTATGGGTTAGGGGTCGACATAAGGATTCGATGTGCGACATGAGTCGACCTAGTCATTCCTCTCACGTCCTCGCAGGGATAAACTTCCCTCCCGTTTGCTCGCCCTTATTTGTTAGTGTCGAATGATACGGTCTATCTGGGAACAATCAATCGTCGAGCAGATGATGATGCTTTGATCCGTGGTATCGGAATTGTTTTGGTTATGACGTGTGCCGATGCACGGCCTATCACGTACACTCGATGTGTTTGGAGTGGACCATACAAAAATATGAATAATTTGGCGGATGCTTATCTTATTAAATTTATCCTTATCATCGTTTGTTATTAAATGTGTCAGTAAAACAGAAACTTGATAAAGTTTCTAGTCTTCTGGGAACTTTTGATCAACTGTTCCTAACCTCAAAATGATACGTAAAAGATCAAAAGACTGCTGTTAACTAAATAGAAAACACTAACATTTATCATTATATTGCTTTATTTATTATCAAATATTAATTATTATATTAAATATTATTTATTATGATTCCAGCTGAAATCCTCTTACCTCTTCTCCATCTCTCCAGAAATTATTTCGATAAAAGAATGAGACGTTTCCCCCCATTCCTGGATTTCAAGTAGTGCCTATGTATTCGAATTACCATTTCATTACGAATCGAAAACTAATATTCATGCTGCTACATCGAACACCAAATTTTACAACTAATGCACACAACGAGGTCAGATGAAACGTTTCCGATCCGCTTAAGCCGCATTTCCAAGGATGCACGATTACAAGCGTAGTAACCCACATAGATAATGAAAAAGCAAAGCAGGTTCTATCTGTTCACCGATTCGACTATACGTGTTAGTACAACCCCATGGTCGGCGAGATAATCGCGTGAATTCGACGAAAGCGGCGCGATGGAGGCGTTGCGGAGGTCTATAGTTTTCGCATAAACCACTCGTCCCCTTATCGTCGCGAGCGTTTAGAACCGATCGATTGATAAAAGCGAGAGGAAAGGAGAGGGAAGAGAGAAAAATGGGCGGGGGAGAAAAACGGAGGGAGGATGAACGATCTTTGCCTGACGCATGGAAGGAAAGAAAGATACTCCGCGGTTCGCGGAACTCGTTAATTCGGCGATGTTCCTCGAGGCTGCTGTTTACAGTGCATCTGGAAAAGGGGAAAGAGGAGGCACGGCGAAAAGAAAGAAAGGAAAAGAGGTGCACGCTTACTCATTTTTCGTGCGCGAACGCTTACTCATTTTCATCGCCGAAGCTGGTAAACAGCAGAATATTTACGGAGGCGTGTACTACTGCGTGATTCCGGAATTGGCAGGAAGCCGATCTTCTCGAGAGTAAGATATAATCTCATAACTGGGTACCGTGGAGCTGCAAGGTGCTCTAATTTGGTTTAGGGTAGGTAATTTTAGGGCACTTTATTCTATTTCATATTATTATAGCAAATTTCATATCTATATAATATATATCTATGTATATTATATTATTATTGTGTTTATAATATATTTATATTGCAATAATACAATTGTCAGAAAATAAATATATGTATGTAATATAATAATAAATATAATAATATATAATGTATAGAGAGAGCTGCAATAAGTCATTCTTATTTGGATTAGGATAGGTAATTTTGGGGTACTTAATTTTATTTGATATTATACAGCAGGTTTTATATCTATATAATATATTATTATTGTGTTTATAATATATTTATATTATTATATTTCATATTATATGCCGGTTTATACACATATACATATATACATAAATAATACAAGTGTAGGAGAGTAGATATATGTATGTAATATAATAATATATAATATGCATAATGAAATATAGAGAGAGAGGTAGAAAGAGAAAGAGATTAAATTACCCCATAATTAGTTACATGTGTGTAATACTAGGATCCCAAGCCTTAAAAGAATTTTGTAATATGTACATATCAAATATTTACAATATAGTTATATCAAGATTAAGAATAAATTGTGGAATCGTATTTTTTTATTATCCTGGCAGTAAAACAACTGTTCCGTAATTGTTAAATAATCGTTCTGCGATACGTTCAGTTGATCGACGTATAACAACTCGCATAATCGCGCACGAGAACTATCAGAACAAACCCAAGTCCTCTGGATGTGAAAATGGGAGGGAACTTCACAGCTACACTCCTGCTCTCGCAAGTTGCTCTCACGAATGAAATTCCTATCCCAGTTTAATTTATTCCGAGAGGCCCCTACGCCTCTCGAAAGTTGCCAAGATATCGAACTTGCCCAGCCAATAGCTTGCGGGTTTGTTTCGTGTATTTACCACACTTATAGCTGCATTGGCCGTTGAATGCATTAAGATAATCAGCGTCGTCCGGGCGCGGAGGTTCCGCCGGGATTCCCCTGCGTGTTGCGATCGCCAGTAATGGCACACCGCCAAAATGAACTTTCCTAACAGAACTTAGTTTTCTCGAGACCGCGGTTAGATTCGTCTTTCTACCGAGACGTCACGTCGAATTATTAGCTCAGCGAATTCGTAACGTCGATTTCCCGCCATTTTCACAGGCTTGTACCGCGTACTAAATCTTTTAATCTTTAAATCATAATTATACAATTACAAAAATCATTTAATTTCAATTTTGAAGAATTAAACATCACTTAAAATATATTTCTATAAAATATATTTTTTATGTAATACAATAGTTATATTATATAACAATTATATATTTGAAAAATTAAATTTCTATTTTATTCTATTTCAATCTGGGCTTGACATTTTTTATTTAATTCTTTCAGTTTTGATATAGCATAAAACATAGTTCTTTGTACTGTAGCTTTATTTGACATTTAACTATTTGGAAAAATATAAAAATAATGGTAGCTTGAGGAAATATTTTGGATATGAATCAGTTGCAATAATAGTTAAAATTCTTTGCAATAAATTTAATATAAACAGATTATGCTACTTGGAGAGTATGTTAATAAGAGTAACGAAATTTAATAAGTGTCTGTAGTAGAATCTGTTACGATAAAACGGCACGATAAATTCTTCACGAAGTTCGTTTATAATTTTATTAAAATCCTTTGGAAGAGCTCTAAGAAAGGCAGCATGTTATACGATTTATTGGCGGCCATTACGTACAGTATATTATTTCTTATGGCTGAAAATTGGAATGGTTAAAAAATTATTTTAAAAAATTGGAAAATTTAATTTCAATAGATTTGATAACGTGCACTAAAGCGACACAGATATAGATTAAATCATCCCTATCTATTACAAAAAAAAATTAATATGACAAAAAAAGAATCTTTCAGAAAATTGAACTTTAATTTGATTAAAATTCAATTTCCCGGAAACAAAAGTCCGCAATAATAGTCATTGTTTTCGTTACATTCCTTTCGAAACCAATGACAAATACCTCCTACTCTACAAACTGTGAAACCAATTTAGAGTAGTAGGTCAAAGGATTAATTGCAAGGAAGTTGTACCCTAAAATTCAGCCAAAAACCATTCGATCCTCAGGTACGAATAAAACGCGACCATGGTTAAATAAAACGATGGAAATTAAATCATTCCCGCGACAAGAAATTTGATGGGATCGATCTAACAAAGTTACGGGAAAAAATATGACGGAAATAGAGGTTATGTTCCGTCCTATCGTATAGAGGTTATGTAATAGCGGCTACAAAACGAAAACTATGAACAGCGTCTGTGCAATTGAAGATAGCTGTAACTTCCTGCACTTACTATCATTTCGGTTTCTTCTCAGCAATAGTATTTTCGTATCTTGCAGCAGAAATTATGGTCTTTCCTATATATATATACTACATTTCCTCTTCTCTCAATTAGTGGCCGCGTTTGGTTCTCGCGTTCTAGCGTAACGTAATCTCGTTGAAAGCATCGAACACGAACGTTTGTTCTCTGGTGGTCCGTTTCATTGAAGACACTTCATGGTTTACAAGATCAGTCAGGCGATATAGTAGATTGGAACATTATGCAATGTTTCTAATCTTCTGCCAGCGTCGTTGCACAAAAACGAACACGAATCGGTATCGCCTCTTGCCTGACGTTTCTATCATAAATTTTAAGCAATTCAGATGGAAATATTTGTTGACCCTATGCGCTCCATTGTCTGAATGAGACTCGACTTTACTTAACAAGAAAACAGAAAATGTTTCAGAGCTATATTTAATGTAATCAGTGAACAAAATTCTTGAAAATAAGAAGCAGTCGAGGAACAGTCCTGTGAAGTAAATTTCAAACAAAATACTTGAAATAGTATGGGGTTCTTGGAATAAAATTGAAAAAAATTGCAATAAAATTGGAAAATAGTTCAGAGTGTAAAGGGTTAAATTAATCATTTTTGGACTCCATGTTTTGTCATATAGGGAGTAAAAGAGATATGAACCATTTATTTTGAAAGTGGTGTCCATTTGCAGCCCATAAATGTACATTATTTTAGTTAAATTCGCCTCAAAGAAATTTATATAGTCAAATTACACATTGATTTTAATATATAATATATAATATATAATAGATTTCAATATTAATGGACTTGGACCAGTTACAAAATAAACGGCTCACGTGACTGCGATAATACAACCTCTTTACCAAGCACATCGATTTAACATAAAATATAGTTTCCCTAAGATAGTTTTCCCAAAATAAGCTGAGATAAATTCGCGAACTGGAGGCGGGAAATACGAAATATAAGGAAAACGGGTTCAGTGGTAATTAAAATCCAGGATGCCACGATCCTCCCAGCTGAGTTATTCCGGCCATGTACGAAACTCTCTCGCCAAAACTGCGGTACCAAAATGGCGCTGGTCCGCAGTAGATACATACTTTATACGTCCTACACGAAGTTAAACATTTTACCTCGAACGTGGCGCACGTTATCGCTCCTCGATTTATGATTTAGCGGCTTGTTTGGAGTTATTCGCCGAGTTATACATCCCTGCTGGCCGATTTCGTGCAATTTTCTCGTACCCATGGCCGAAGATGTGATTTATCACACGAACTTGCGTGAACGTCTCTGTAACCTCGAATCTTTGATTAAATTGCCGATAAATATTAATTTCGACCAACCTGTCCAGACTATAGCCCATGGACACGAGCAGGATTTACGAGATAACGTTTAGCTCGTCGTAGGTGCGTTTAATTCGATAGTAATTCGTGATATCGTTCAGGAAATTCGGAAGACGCGGAATTTTCGGGTAAATTTGGAATGAAAATCGGAGTCAAGGAAGATTCCAAATTTGGAAGTGTAATGGGATAAATATGTAACCGAAATTTTATAACAATAGTATGGTAAAAGGGGTAATTAATGTTCAACAAATACTTCTATTCTGAGTGATATTTGCAATTTCTTGGTGGTCTGAAATAAAAGGTTCAAGGCTTTTCTGCAAAAACTGTGGACTGCGGAAAAATGTCGTCCTTCGAATCCCCCAGCAAGGTTCCCATACCGCTTCGTGACACCAATCCATTGCATGATCCAGTCTAACTTCGAGGAATCATCCAGATTATCTATTTTCCTCGAAGCAAAATGGATCCTGGTGCAGAGTGACGCCATTGAAAATAAAGATTCCTCTCATAAATGGGATAAATATGTAATCGAAATTTTATAATAATTGAAGTTATGGTAACATTATGGATATAATTGCGAGGTATAATTAGTTTATAATGCAACGAAATTGTAAGTAAAAGTACAGTTACCAACCTATGGAAAAGAGAGGTTAGGTATTCTAAGCAAACCTAAGTGTCATTTTGCTTTGTTTCGTTTCCTTATGAGAGAGAATACCCCCTTGCCCATGTGTCGAAACAGTGTACTTCTTGTCCGCAAGGTATAGTAGCTGCTCTAGAGGTAAAAATATGTATACGTATCTTCTATTCAGAGAATGCAATATCGTGTTGAACTCAGCGTTGGCATGCGAATGGAATGCTAGTCTGATTGATCATAGTGTGATAGGTCTATTTCCTCTATCACGATACAGGGTGTCCCGGTAATGGTAGTACAACCGAGGTTAAGGTGATTCTACGTGAAAAGCGAAGATTTTTATTGGTCGGATTACCGCCTTAATTCTTGAGATTTCGTAATTAAACGTCTGTCAGTGTAATGAAGAATAAACGAACGTCTAGGAATTTACTGCTAAATTAAAAGAACTGTAGGAATTCTAGGGTTTTTTCTGTCAGCGTTGATACGCCTTTGCAGGAATTCCGCTTCATCGAGGTTGTTTGCTTGTCGCTTGTGAAAGATGGTTCTGCCAATTTGTGCTAAATTATTTGAAAGCACGTTACAGAGGAACAAAAAGGAAAGAAAAAGAAATAAGAAAGCGAAGTCCAGCGTGGTTGAGGGAAGAAAGGTAGGAGCTTCCGAGGAGACGCATTTACCGTCGAATTTCCATTTGAATGTAAAGCACGACGGGGTAACCTGTTCTACGCAAAGGCGCGTCCTGAAGAAAATTGTTTTCCCAGTGTCAGACAGCGGGTACAATTTGTTAGCCTTGTTTCGCTGCTTCTTCATTGCGCCTGGGGATATTTATGAGCGGGCGGTTTGAAACATAGTGGCCGCGGAACGCTTCCGTCTTCATCGATCATCGGAATGATTGAGCTCAAGGTAAAACAATCTGTTCCACTTGGAATTACTTCGGGGATCCGTCAACTCTTGAATTGTCAGCACGATGATTTCCTTTATTCTGTCCAAAATACTCTCAGAATGTTACTAGACAATAATAGCATTATATTACTAGAATTATTTTACTAGATTATTTTACTAGTATATAGAGTAAACATTCTTCTAGGATACAGTCAATATTTTTCTAGAATTAAAAGGTCATGATGAATAATAAAATTAAAATAGTAGAATACATCGAGAAAACCGATCAATTCGAATTTAATCATAAAAACATAGCTGTAGATATTCAACACGATATAGATATCGAGAAAAAAGTTAAAATTAAAATTTTCGTATTTAAATCTAAATATTTGTACAAGAATATTTCGTTGTAAATGATCAAATTCGATATTTAAATTTCAAATTTGAATGTTTAAATAAAGTTTCTGCGTTCGAAAATATTATATAAAAATCTACAATGCTTTTCGTAACCCAAGGATGTTACTAAATTCAGTATTCCATGCTACTAATCTGCTTTAATAAACAGAATTTAATTCCCTGTTTCTGTAGCTCACACAGTAAGGACCAGTCAGATAAACTTTTAACGAGATCAATTTGTTATGGCGTCTAGTTATTACATTTATAAACAGACCAATAATAATTGTAACAATAACAAGGTGGGAGGCAAAATACAACAACAATTTTCCTTTTGCCACAGCATAGAAAATATAAACGTAAACGTAATTAAATCGTGAGATTTAATTTACTGGCGCACACAAAAGGTATAGGGAACGTGAAAACCCTTTGTCCTTCGCAGGTCCTTCAATACAACAGAACCGTGTTCACAATTAGGATCACGTTTCCACTGGCTTTGCCAAAGTTTTCAGACAATCGTCGATTCAAAACTGGGAACAAAAAGAGAAAAGGATAAAAATAAAAATCCGTTCCTTCGATAGCACTGTTCAACGCGAATTTCAGATAATTCTTGTAGATAGTCCATTAAATAATTCTTGTAGAATTTACTTTCATGAAAACGCATCGGAATATTCGAAATTGCTGCATCACGTGAGTTATTCTAAAAACTCACAATTCTTGAATAAAACGAAGAGCTATATTAAAATTAAGAAAGTTAAGAATGTTTTGTCGTGAAAGTTAGATTAGAATATCCCAAGTTTACCGATGTCCATAATTATAATTATTCATGTTTTTGTTTAATTATAATTGGTCATAGGAATTCGAAAATAAGCTTCCAAATATATTTTCTCCACGTTATCTTTGCATTTTCACGAAAAATTCTTTATCTAACACGAACTTGCAACACGTTACCCTGTTCTGTAGGATTTTCTGAAGAAGAAAAGAATGGAGACAATAATCGTCGGTAACGTGTGTGCGCGACTTTACCGACATTCAGCCACTGCACACGCTCCTCCAGCCGCGACAGTGCCGTAGCTACGCGTAGATCGGGTACCAAGTGCAATGGAGCTATGACATAACAATTTATGTAAAAAGAAATTTATTACGACTTTACACATAAATGATATAAGTATATATGTATCGCCTTTTTGTATTTACAGCGGTGTTATTTATTCGTTGCGTTTTGAATATCCGTTTGTGATTTTTATACTGTACAAATTCGGAACAATTAATAATACATTAATTAATAACAAAGGTATTATTAGTGAAGCTAAACTGGTAAAATTAATAATAAATATTGTATAATTACTGTATGTTCTTTAATATTATTGTAAAAATAGCAAAGGATTAATAAAAGAATTTTGTTTAAAACGTGCAGTAAAATATGAAGCCTCTTAATAAATAAACTCAATATACCCCTAATACAATCCATTGATACGGCACTGATTTCATCAGTAGAATAGACAAGGATAAAACATCCAAGCAACTAGACGGTTAGCGCCATCTATGATTTTGGACCAAATGATCAGAAAAGTAATAGGAATATAGAATAGGCAAGGAGGTCGACGAAGTGCTGGTCACGTGGTAGACAAGGACAGAGAGGGGATAGAAAAGGATAAAATGGCTCCGGCAGTGAAGAATTATTAATTACTCAATTTCCGTAAACAATTTGTGAACTTTTATAATTTCGTTGCAAAGCTGGAACTTCAGGCTACATTCCTATATAATTTTCGTAAAGAATTTAGCTCTAAATTGTTAGTTATTAATTTTTGTTTTATGGCGTCTATGATTTCGTAACGGCGACCATCACGACCTTTCGTGAAAATATTTATTACTAAACGAAACTAGAAGCAAAATGTGATCAAAAGTTATATGAGAAGATTCGCAAGCACATTGTCTTTCTAACGAGTGCATAAAGTTTCATAAATTAATTGCGTTGAGTATAGTAATTAATGAAAAATCAATGGCGTCTTCGACAATCTTCGACAATAATTCAAACATTTCGTAGAATAATTAATAATAATTAATTAATCAGGGACAAATTTATATCGAAAAATATATGTGAAAATTCTTGAAGGATCTAGCTTTACGATGCAATTATAAAAGTTCATAAATTAATCACAGATATTGAGTAATTAGTGAAATTTCCACTGCCGATTTGATTTATTAAAATATATTCGGAGCACATAACCAGAGTTAGTAAACTGATGTCAGAGCCATCTATGTTCTCGTTGCGGAACTCGAGCTTCGAGTCTAAAATTATAGATGACTCTGATGTCAGTTTACTAACTCTGGTTATGTGCTCCGAATATATTTTAATAAATCAAATCGGCAGTGGAAAGTTCACTAATTACTCAATATCTGTGATTAATTTATGAACTTTTATAATTGCATCGTAAAGCCAGATCCTTCAAGAACTTTCCAATATATTTTTCGATATAAATTTGTCCCTAATTAATTAATTATTAATAATTATTCTGCGCAATGTTTGAATTGTTGTCGAAGATTGTCGAAGACGCCATTCGTTTTTCATTAATTACTATCCTTTACGCAATTAATTTATGAAACTTTATGCACTCATTATAAAAACAATGTTCTTGTGAATCTTCTCATATAACTTTTGATCACATTTTGCTTCTAGTTTCGTTTAGTATTAAATATATTCACGGAAGATCGCGATGGTCGTCGTTACGAAATCATAGACGCCATTAAACGATAATTAATAACTTACAATTTAGAGTAAAATTCTTTACAAAAGTTATATAGGAATGTTGCCTGGTGTTCCAGCTTTGTAATGAAATTATAAAAGTTCACAAATTGTTTACGAAAATTGAGTAATTAATAATTTTCCACTACCGGAGCCATTTTATCCTTTTCTATACCCTCTCTGTCCTTGTCTTTCACGTGATGAGCTCTCCCACGACCTCCTTGCCTATTCTATGTTTCTATTACTTTTCCGAGCATATGGTCCAAAATCATAGCGCTAACCGAAGTCGCTTGTGTATCCTACTGATGAAATCAGTGCCGTATCAATGGATTGCATTAGGGGTATATTGAGTTTATTTTTCGAACAGAATATTCTCAGGTTTCCCCTTTTATTTATGTAGCTTTTTATTAAAGATGGTAGGAAATAAATTGGACACTAAGGTATTGAAGTAAGATATATTGTCGTGGTAGATTAACTCTGATCTTTATTACGGTTATTAATAGAATATAAATATAAATTATCATCTTTTATTTTTAATTAATTTTTTTACAATAAAATTTTTGTTTCCGAATGTAACTATTTTGAACAATACTGCATACCATTTCTATACAATTAGGCTCTTACGTTATGGTGTATTTCGAAAATATATTTTAAAATACGGCTATGAGACTTTCTTATATAAATATATATATATGTAAAAATGATTTTGCTATATGATTTGACTATGCTAATTTTACTATATTAGCAGTGTTGACATAAAACCTTTTGCCAACTTTGCGATATTGTATTAGACGAACATATCATGAATTCATCGAGACAGTTTCAAGAAATGACGTCATTTCTAAGAATTCCATCGAGATAAATTTCTGTGCGCTTATGTGAATGTACATAATATACATAGTCTACTCATTGCAGGAGACTTTAATTATTGTACTTACCTTACTTACCTTAATCCGTCTTATATTTACATTTTACTACAAGAGATACTAATCACTAAAATATTTGAAACTTATTACTAACTTATTAATGCCTTATATATAGACTATAATTAACTTATATCTAATTATTGACTATTTTATAACAAATTTATAACTAACTTATGACTATCCTATCGCTAGTTTATAACCAATGTTTCAACTTTGGTGTGTAGCTCTTAGCTTGGTACCGTTTCCTAAAAATAATTTTTGGGAAACGATACCAATTACCAGGTCTCACCACGTGGAGGTGGCTACGCATCGAGACCCGGACATGTGCCCTAGTGGCACAACCTACTGGTACTATTCGTATCAAAGATAGCTTAATCTAACTTGGAGCGAACTAAATTAAAATGACTCTACTGACACTTTATTTTATTTCGCGTCTTACAAAGGGGGTTTCGCAATTATTCGAAAGACCGACTAGCCTACGCAACGCACTCCCGTGTACAAGCAACTCAGGCCTCAGCATCCTCCCGATCGGGCCTAGCTCAATTCCAGTCACTGTCGCACTCGCCAAGACTTACACGTGGACCAAGGATAGTCCCTGAACCAATGAAACTTCTAGTGTCAACGCGAGGGCCCTGCTGGGCGGTTGCCGGCCAAGACAGACACTTCGCATCCCAGCCACACGGGGTAGAACTTAATCATCCCTGTGGTCTAACCGTAGATACTACTAGTCCGTCAGCCAGCATGTGCCCGAGCCCCAGTCGCGAACGACTTAGGCAGCGGACCGCCCCGTCGAGGTCAGAAGACGCACTGATCCGAGGGGGTCACCCTGGAACCCGATGCATGACGAGATTGACAGTGACTGGAAATGAGTGTCGGAGACGAGTCGTGAGGATGACTTATGAAGCATGTACTTATCGAGTACACGAGAGCACGTCGCGTAGGCTAGTCGGTACTTAAGAACGGTCGCGATTATCGCGAGAACAATTATGTTCTATTTGGTAACGAGAGGGAATGTATATATTCGCTCCAAGTTAGGTGGCTTACCTTTGAACGGATAGCGCGCACATGGTACTTAGTCTAGGCATCTATCTTATAACTGCTTACAACTACTTAGATCTAAACGCATGCATCCCACGTCGTCCAACGATGTGAAAATCTTGAAAATCTAAAAAGAAACAAATTAGTAACAAATTAGTAAAACATAATAAATGCAAAATACATATAAACCATAAATATCAATTAAATGGAATGAAAAACCTAACGATATGATGTGAAGAACCCAACGATGAGATATAAACATTCCAACGATGAGATATGAACAACCCAACGATGAAACGTTCGAATATTATACGAAATATTCGAATGCACAATAAAAATAAATAAAGTCGAAAATATAAAATCTAAAACGACAAAATTAATTAAAACCTGAAAAAAAATTATTAAATTAATTAAGAAGGTGGAGTGTGAGTGGAGTGGACAGTGGCTATCGACTAGCCACTGATCTAACCAACGATGAGACATAAATAAACGAACGACGAAACATTCGAATATTATACGAAATATTCGAATAAAAATAAAGAGAAACGAAAAATAAAACCTGGAAAGTAAAAAAATAATTAAAACCTGGAAAAAGAAAAAATAATTAAAACCAGAAAAAAAAATAATTAATATCTGAAAGCAAAAGAAAATTTATTAGTAAATTGTTTAATGGGGTGGGATGAGGGTGGGGTGGCTAGCCCCAACCTCACTTCGGACCCACACCCCTCGCGCACAATGAAATTTAGATGTTACACTCCCGAAGTCAAACCGACAAATGATTAATGCTGCGACGCGACGCTTCTTATATAGCCGCCGATCGGTCAAGTCCCCCACCCCAATTGAAAATTTTCGAACTTCACCGATTTTATTAATTATTAATTTTCCGCTCTCATAGGCAATAATTAAATAACTTTTTTATTCCTATTATAAATTTACGTTGCGAACAATTTGTTATTAACAATATTAATTTGTTATTAACAATAGATGTAATAATTTATAAACTTTTTGCAAATTGTTGGTACATTTTAACACAAGTACATTATAAGTTCAAGTAATAGCCAATAGTTTATTAATTTTTTCACCTTTATTATAAATTTACACGATGAACAATTTGTTATTAAAGATATTCGTTTGTTCTTAATAATAAATTGATTAATTTATAAATATGTTTTATGAACTTTAACTAAGTCGCATAACAAATTTTTGAAAAATTGCAAGAATATGCATAGAAAGTAAGCTTGGTGGCTTATTTTTAAACATTCATGGCCAATTATAGTTATTTAATTTTGGACATTTATGAATTCGGAATACTCTAACCTAACTTTCAAGACAATAATAAACCTCCTAACATTCATACTTTTTATATGATACTTCATTATAACTAAAAATTCTACCTTATAAAAACTCTCATTTTTTGCGGAAATTAAGGACGATAGAAAAATTTAGATTTTTATTAATTAAAAATTTTATTAATGTTACGTGAAAGAAGAAATCGAGTCGTCGAATAAAATTAGAAAGGAATTTAGATTTGAACAACTTTTTCGTCTTAACGTTTAGTCTGCGAAATGGCCACCATCGCGGAATTGCTAGTTATTCACTAAAGACGAATCCTCATAATTCTAACTACTGTGCTGCCATGAGCTACAGAGCACTAGCAATTTGGAATGAGAAAGATTTAACCAAAGCTCGAGCTGTACGATAAAAAGTTCCATCCCCGTAACCGTATTACAAGTTCCTACCTATGTCACTCGTGGGAATCACATTAGAATCGATCTTAAACGGAAGTAAGAACGTCGACAAAACGCAAATTTTGACATTTATTTTTTCTGCGAATATAAATTACATATACGCCTATATAATAGTATACGTAATTAATAAACAGTCTATCATAAAAATCTAGAGGAATTATTAAAATTGTTTATAGAAATAGATAATAAAAATTTTATCGTAAAAAAACTAAAATTATTCGTTCAAAATATTATTAAAGGATCGATTTTCCGATTTAAAAATGACGTTGAAATAACAATCGATAATGTATTTATCATTTTTGATAAATTCAACGAATTTCCTTTGATGATTCGTTGGTTTTAAATTCAAATTTTATTGTTGCTGTCGCACATTGCCTCGAATTTATTGCAATCCCTATTAATCCTGCTCACAACTACCAAATCTAATTTCACGTGCAGTGAAAACGTTGAGAGTATTGGCTTAACTCATAATACACCTATTATGGCATTCCAAAGTTCATATTTGTCGTCATTCTACCACTGAAAAGCTCCTTTAATGCATAAATACAGTAATAATAACAAATAATACTAATTTGTTTATAATACTAATTTGTTCATTTGAAACAGCTAGTCAAGTAAGGAAGCAGACCAGTATGACATAATAACCTCTATCATAACCTCCTTTTAAAAATTCATAGAGAATGATTGGAAGAAGGTAGCCATGTAAATTTTTCACCGACTTTACTTTCAACCTCAAACTACTTATAAAAAAATTGGGATAAAAATATCACAACAGAAATGTCCGGAAAACAATCTTGAATCAACCATCCGCAAAATGGCGCGGATCTTAATGGTGGACAGGATACAGTGCAAAGAAAAATATGGCGAATAAGTTATCAAATTTAGAGCTTCCAACAGGTTCAAAAAATAATCATGAAGTTGAAGATGATAGAAAAAGACAAATTGTTTTTAAAAAACAATTTTTTTGAAAAATTTTCTGAATGTTTAGGTTCCCTGTTAGTGGTCAGCTATGTGTCTTAGACACATGCTCAAAAAATTTCATGATGATTAATTTATAAATATGTTTTATGAACTTTAACTAAGTCGCATAACAAATTTTTGAAAAATTGCAAGAATATGCATAGAAAGTAAGCTTGGTGGCTTATTTTTAAACATTCATGGCCAATTATAGTTATTTAATTTTGGACATTTATGAATTCGGAATACTCTAACCTAACTTTCAAGACAATAATAAACCTCCTAACATTCATACTTTTTATATGATACTTCATTATAACTAAAAATTCTACCTTATAAAAACTCTCATTTTTTGCGGAAATTAAGGACGATAGAAAAATTTAGATTTTTATTAATTAAAAATTTTATTAATGTTACGTGAAAGAAGAAATCGAGTCGTCGAATAAAATTAGAAAGGAATTTAGATTTGAACAACTTTTTCGTCTTAACGTTTAGTCTGCGAAATGGCCACCATCGCGGAATTGCTAGTTATTCACTAAAGACGAATCCTCATAATTCTAACTACTGTGCTGCCATGAGCTACAGAGCACTAGCAATTTGGAATGAGAAAGATTTAACCAAAGCTCGAGCTGTACGATAAAAAGTTCCATCCCCGTAACCGTATTACAAGTTCCTACCTATGTCACTCGTGGGAATCACATTAGAATCGATCTTAAACGGAAGTAAGAACGTCGACAAAACGCAAATTTTGACATTTATTTTTTCTGCGAATATAAATTACATATACGCCTATATAATAGTATACGTAATTAATAAACAGTCTATCATAAAAATCTAGAGGAATTATTAAAATTGTTTATAGAAATAGATAATAAAAATTTTATCGTAAAAAAACTAAAATTATTCGTTCAAAATATTATTAAAGGATCGATTTTCCGATTTAAAAATGACGTTGAAATAACAATCGATAATGTATTTATCATTTTTGATAAATTCAACGAATTTCCTTTGATGATTCGTTGGTTTTAAATTCAAATTTTATTGTTGCTGTCGCACATTGCCTCGAATTTATTGCAATCCCTATTAATCCTGCTCACAACTACCAAATCTAATTTCACGTGCAGTGAAAACGTTGAGAGTATTGGCTTAACTCATAATACACCTATTATGGCATTCCAAAGTTCATATTTGTCGTCATTCTACCACTGAAAAGCTCCTTTAATGCATAAATACAGTAATAATAACAAATAATACTAATTTGTTTATAATACTAATTTGTTCATTTGAAACAGCTAGTCAAGTAAGGAAGCAGACCAGTATGACATAATAACCTCTATCATAACCTCCTTTTAAAAATTCATAGAGAATGATTGGAAGAAGGTAGCCATGTAAATTTTTCACCGACTTTACTTTCAACCTCAAACTACTTATAAAAAAA
This sequence comes from Eufriesea mexicana, assembly GCF_001483705.2. Classification (NCBI taxonomy): domain Eukaryota; kingdom Metazoa; phylum Arthropoda; class Insecta; order Hymenoptera; family Apidae; genus Eufriesea; species Eufriesea mexicana. Next base: position 224,654 of record NW_016925401.1, read on the forward strand.
TTGGGATAAAAATATCACAACAGAAATGTCCGGAAAACAATCTTGAATCAACCATCCGCAAAATGGCGCGGATCTTAATGGTGGACAGGATACAGTGCAAAGAAAAATATGGCGAATAAGTTATCAAATTTAGAGCTTCCAACAGGTTCAAAAAATAATCATGAAGTTGAAGATGATAGAAAAAGACAAATTGTTTTTAAAAAACAATTTTTTTGAAAAATTTTCTGAATGTTTAGGTTCCCTGTTAGTGGTCAGCTATGTGTCTTAGACACATGCTCAAAAAATTTCATGGCGATTGGAACTTCGGTTCTTTCGTTATGCTATCCACCATGATTAAAAGCAGTGTTCCGAGAAAATTGAGGTTAAACATTTGGTTGACAAAAATGTCTGCTCGAGTCAGAGTTAATTTCAGTGATGCCAGTTTTTCGAATTTCGATTTCGGATTTTTGCACTTGACGTAGCAAAGAACGGAGAATTTTTTAAGACAATGAACAAAACCGATTTTTCGAAGGTTACGTACTGGTATGCCCCCTTAAGGGGGAACATATGAAATAAAACCGAGTACTAACCTCTTTCTGTTATATGAAAATTTTCTTATATAAATACCTGTTTCTCCCAATTGACTCATATAATGGAAATTCCAATGTATATCCATTTGATCGCATAAATATATGTCCAATCTTCTTCGAAGTTGTCATCGAACACGTGAACGTGACTAGCTTCACGCTTCTCGGCGGTATAAGTAGCGCTAACTGGTGGGCGAAGGAAGATCTGTCTAAATCGTAAGACTGAATTGTACGAACGAATCCTAATTGAATAAGCGTCTTCCAGTCGACGTGATGTTTTATCGGTTTCGAGGAAGCCTTGAGGACTGCCCTGGACAAGGCTAAGGCAAGGTGGACGAAAAAGGCAGGCGTTAGCACACGACGCACTCGGGCCAAGTCCAGCGCGATGGACAATGTTGATGGCTGGCTGAAACGAGCAGCTGAACTTCTACCCCCTACGGGGAATTACCGTTGCTCTTAGAGGCTGGGGCATTTAATGCTACGCCCGGCGTAACACCTCCCTGTCCTGCCGCTTTCTATCCAATTCTCTTTAACCTTCGTGGCAGGAAATAGAATGGAAAAGGCGCTGCCGTCCTCGAACGCCGGAAACTTGCTTCTCCTCGACACAGATGAAAAATTTTCTCCCTTTGATTTTTTAGAAAACTGTACAAATTCTAATCCAGCTGCGAGGCGAATACACTGGTTCTTTTTGGTTACTTCGCAACAATGACGAGCTCTGACCTAACCTACAAGCAAATGTTACATATCAAAAAAATTACATATAGGATTTAACCGATTGTTAATTAAGAAGAATTTATAGTGCTCTACACGAACTCTTCCGCCAAGTTTTTATCTCGTTTTGATAAAAGTAGCGTGGAAATTTGCGATGGTTAAATATCTCAGCGATGGAAATCCAATTTCTAAAATATTTGCTACGAGAGAGATCTCTGTATTATCAAACTTTATTCGAATTTTTGGAAATTCATAATTCAATATCCAACGGTCATTCAATTTCCGTTCGTTCAAACCGGAAGCGTCCTACGTTTGTCCGAGCTCTATGAATAATAAATAACAACACAGAAGCGAAGACAGGATCACAAATGCAACGAATTGTTTTATTAACCATGCATTGAAGAAAACCGTGAGAACGAGTGTTCTGATTAATCGTTAATAAATTGCGGTAAACGGATAATTATCCTGTGTTAAGTGAAAATCCAATAATTACAAATTAATATTTCCAGTTCATTACTCTGTTAATGTAAATATCATAGATGATAATTACTTCAAAGCATATACAATATTAATCAGCTGAACAGTTATATTCGCGTGTCATTGATGCACTATCAATTATTCAAAAATGTCAACGAAAAAATGAATTTTACGTACTTACATATAATTTCAACTATTCTACGTATTTTTCATCACTTTTCTCTGTAACAAATTTTTTTCGTCAACATCTTACAACAGTTTACAAAATATGAAAAGATAACATCGATTTATGCATTACTAGAGAAAGAATTGTTTATGAGTCCCGTGATTTTGAATTTATTTTCCTTTTTGAACCATATTTTTGTCCTTTCTTATTTTCCTCGTTGTAATGATAATTCCACGCATGAGGTGAGAAGAGAATCCCAAAAAAGGAAGTTATGAAGGCGCGTTCGCATGTACACTGTCGTTCAAAAGTACGTGGACACTTACCAATTTCATAGCAACTACGAAATATAATATTTATTATTATTGTTAAATGATTACCATTAAATTCTATTGTGATTGCGTGTATGTGTATTGTACCTTGATAAGATCAAATTGAACAATTTAAGTCTTCAATTTCTTCAAATAAATAAATGTTGACGCAAGATACGCTGCACTGCATTACTCTCTGCTCCGTACAGTTGGCTCTGAAAACGATATTTAAAATCAGAGAAACATTTATAGGAAGTTTTACAATCGGAGTAAAATTAACCTAATTGATGAAGAAATGAAAAAACTTACAGCCAGAATGCCACGACTTGTTGGTGAATTATTTAACGAATTAAACTAGAATACGTGAAATTTAATCAAGTTCATTAAAGATTTCGTAATTTTTTTTTTTTTTTTAAATAGTAGTAAGAGTTAAATTCACATACTTTTGAATAGCAGTATACGTTAATGGCGCTCGCATTTGATATGCGTTTCTAACGCGACCGCGAAGACAACGCAGTAACAATGAGTGCGACAAAGACCGTAGTAACCTTTTAAAACCGCTTTGTACTCTGTCACCGCTGTTCTCCTAGAATGCACTTATTTTCCGCGAAAGTATGCACGTATGGTCGTGTGTCGTTTCGTCCGTCGCAAGGAAATGCTCACAACGTAAACTTCAAAAGGTAGATTATTTTTTGTTGTTTTTCCGAATGTTGGTTACTATTCGCGCAAATTTGTGTCGTTTTAAATGGGCATGACTCGTAGTGCGAACGACTAGGGGTCGCTGTAACTACTGCTAGAGGAGAGGGGATGACCTTGAAAAGTGAAAGTGCTTGAAATAGGCTGACAACTCGAGTCTGTTTCTACTCACGTGCGATATTAGACAAACCTATTTATCTTTTGTGCAATACCCACCAAAATTGAAGAATGTAGGCGAAAAGAAATAGAACGGAGCATTGGAACGATTGAATGAAGATTAACAGGCAATTCAGCGGGTCCAGAAGAACGCAATATTCCGAGTGAACTGGTAGGACAGAACTCTAGAATTTCATATCCTCCCGAGTAGAATCCTTTCACCATTCAATATGCACTAACACCACAACTTTCCGTGTTATTACGAAATATAGTGGTTCACGCTATAATATACACAGACAATAATAATTGAAGTAACTGAGACAATATAAAATAAGAGGACAGTATTTAGCTTATTTACATTTTTCCTTTTTTATTTTCGTTCATGGAAAAAAGATGAAAATCGTAAAAATTTTGGGAACCCATGGAAATATCTATCGAGAGGCAAGTAATTTTTGAACGCTATATTGAAGATCGTACCGGATGATTCAAAATGAATAATACCAAACTGAATAATTATGAGAGTAACTGTAAATCTGAAAATATTTTGGAAAGAAATCCGATTCGTTTCAGTTGCCTTATGTAATTTATAGTCTTTCAAATATTATATAAGAAGCTTCAAAAATGAGTGACCCAATATATTCATCTATATATAGCTATCCACAAATTGAAAAAAAGGTTTTCACTACTTTATCAATAATTTCAGAATTAGAACTGTAGATTCGTCGAAAATTATTCAACATTCGTTAATGAATCATAAGGTACATAACGAAACGTTGCAAATGCTACAAACAGAGATTTTACTCACGAACTATAAAGTTAAAAAAATAAGAAATTATAAAATTAAAAATTGTCGTGCATAAAAATAACGTGCATTATTGAAAGTAAGAATGATAGTATAAGAATGGAGTTGTTTTTCAGTAATTGCATTATGTTTAGAATCCAGAATGGATCAATTCTCCGCGATGGCTCATAATTTTCCATGGCTTATGCGCTCAACGTGCTTCCGGAATCTTTGGCGGTTCTATTATTCAACACTTTCTCCTAATTCTGTCTTCTATACTTGGATCCAGTCACGAAAACATTCCGCCCGATTTAAAGGTTCCACAACGAAAAATACAGAAATAGTTTCTTAACATTCTGAAACGTTAAATTTTAGACAGCAACAGTAATTGTCATGAGAGGCATGTACCCAAAAAATTTCATTAATTTAAAACATTGTGCATTTTATTTTTGAAATAAAATGTTTCGTGTTTTTGTTTTACCTTTACCGAAAAAACACGGTGACTTCCTGGAACGAGCAAGAGGACTGAATTACTTCGTCGATCTTGGCACGGTAGACATCGAATAAATGGAAGAAAGGCACAGGAAAATAATAGCATCCAGATAGTTGTGCCACTTTATTGCGATAGCCTGATTGTCCGGCAATCTTCCTTTCAGGAACCGTAAATTTCGAATCGTAAATCTTGTTCCCGATTATTGAATGTAAAGATTGACCTTTCACCATCTAGAACGTGATATAGTTATTATCAGCTGGATAGGAGTTAATGTATAAAATTGTGTAAATTAAACTTCAATTAAAAACGAAGGATATTATGATTTCCAATTTTTCAGTTATATAATTTCTTCCCGAATTTTTCTCTTTTCTTTTCTGCTTTCAAGTATAAGATAGACGTTAAAGAACGCGTGACAAACGAAACACCCTGTATATAATAAATTTTGGTTATTGATTCATTGTGTTTTAATTATACGTACCAAGGCAAAAATCACATTGATTTTCGTCTTCAATGATTATTGACATATTAAAATGCGCGGAATCTATTTATCCAAATGCGAGTTTCAGATAATTATTTATTCTCTAATTGGCAAATATTAGCAACAAATGAAATTGTTCTCCCTGGTCATTGAATTAAATTTTTGATATATTTATTCGATATATAAACAAATATATGTCTGTATTTTATCCATCCTGGAAAGTATATTAATTCGTAATCTCTAAAAAAATACATAAACACCGATATTTACTAGACTGCTTCTATAATCACCTGATCAATTTCTCAGTAGAATGTCCCAATACGTAGTTAGACACTACCTTTAATGGCATTGGTGATTTATATTTTCTTTCATTTCCCATGAGGAGAAAATTAAACATTCCTTTAATATTTCCAATTTTATTTTTCAGTAACTTGATTAATTTTTCCCTTAATAGTGAATCTGCGCAATTTCAGGTAAGGCTGTACCATTCGTCGAGTTGACCGTAGCGCATGCTTCAGTTTTGACAATCCTAGCAATCAGTTTTGAGCGGTATTATGCAATTTGCGAGCCTCTAAGAGTTGGGTAAGTAAGAAAGTAGGATTATAGAATATTTAAGAAATAAAAGTACACCATCATCCTGAATATTTTAAAAATAACCGCATAATATCGTCATGAATATTTTACGTGAAAAATTGTCCACCAACAGCGTGCCACTCGTGCGTAAACAAAGCAGTAACCTAAACGGGAACGAAACGCGTGAATGTCGATTGAATTTTCATTTTTCTGTTACATATTTAATTGGAATCTTTCTATATGATTTTATATAGTAATGAAACCTTCCATACTATTTAATAATATTTACCATATAGAACAGACACTTGTACACACGGATTCGGTCGACAGGAACATAACCAAACATTCAATTTTTCTAAACTGCATGAGAAAATTAAAACATCGATGAAAACTTGTTAAAAAAAATATATATATATTGTTTCCTGCTTCCTCGTGAAACATGTCTGTTGCAAACGTTCCTCCCTTTGAAGTGTAATTGATACGAAACACGTGTGTGGCATGTCAATAATCCACTCTGTCAAACACAACTTCTTGCTACTTTATTTTTTTACATCGGTGCCTGCGGAAGTAATCTTCCTGTACGATCGCGGTCGGTATGGTCAATCACCAATGATATCATGCGATCAGTTGATATTACATTCATCAATCCCAGATGTCAGTCACGATGTCTTTTTCTATTTTTCCGTAGGTACATGTGCACAAAAGCCAGAGCGACGTTTCTTTGCTTAGTGGCATGGATGGCAGCGGCACTTTGTACCAGGTGAGAAAATGAACAAAAAGAAATGAAAGTATTGCCTCATTGGATTTTTCGTTTCCGCTTTCTTCGTAGCTGATGCATACAGTGCTTTCATTTGCTCCTCTTCTACCCTTACCTTTCCATTTTCTTCCTATCTCTTTATTTCCCATCGTTTTTTCATTCGCACTCGCCACGTCATTTCCGCGTAGCAGAAATACCCAGAATACAGCTCTCTTCACCGGAGAAAAATAGAAATACTCATCTCTTTTTCTTTTCATCTTTTTTTCCCGCCAGTTTAATACAATTTGAGTTTCTTTTTTTGTCTGTTGGCAGCTTTATGTCACAAGTATCAGTCACAAATTAAAAATATTTATTATCATGGTATTTTGAAGTTTTTTTATGAATTATCACAATTCTTCCAATTTATATATGTGAATTATCAACAATATGCTGAACTAATATGTATTTTCCCGTGAAATCAACTCACCGTTCGCACAACCAAAAGCAACGTTTATAATTTCAACTCGCGGGACGATTTCCAACTTAATTGCCAGAGAGCGTAAACAACGTGTTAAAGTGGCGCAACACCGCGGCGTGAAGCTGCAAACTGCAGTGAATCACACAGCTTTACGTTGTGCACCAGTTATGCAGGCCATAACGTTCATCCCGTTAAACATGACTATGGTCCACGTTGTTTGTCCGACATTTTTCTTTCTTTATTTTCCTTTTTCTACGCAACATTGCGTGTATCACGACCCGTGCCTTGACAATTGAAGCGTTTAATCAAGTGGTCATGCTCGAAGAGTTTTTGTCGATATAAAAAATGATCACTGAAACAGCAACGTAATGTGAAGAATTAAAAAAGTGAAACACTGATACATCAAGACAAATGGTAAAAGATAGATTGTTCTATAATTTCGTTTTATAATCTCTCTTTAAATGTTAGGTTAAAAATACTGCTAATCTACATGGAGCGTATAAGGCTACAAAGTCATAAAAAAGGGTAATTTTAAAGTTTTAATGTTAAAACATCTGAAGAAAAATCCGAATTGAATTTCTTATTACCAACTGCGCACTTACTATTTTCAGGTACGTTAGAAAGAAAAATCGTTCCAGTTTACCATTTTTAACGGGATCAACGATCTTTTACGGGTAATATATAGTGCCACCGAGGGAGGGGCGCGTTGAATAAGAATCAAGAATAAATGGAAGTTTAAAGGCAGCTGTTTCTCGCAATTACAATATATCGCGAGCTGCAGTATATCGTAAGAGAGAGACGATCGCAGTCTCTGGCCATGTGTTACCATATCGTTGCACACGTGAAGAATAGCTTTCCACCGTGGTATTTTCTGAGGAAATCCGGCCACAAAAATCGATACGGAGTTGCGATGATAAGAGAATTACGTTAGTGACCTGCAAAGCCTTAATGGTCTGTGAGACATTCTTTGAAAATTTCTGACTTTGCTCCCGGTGAGAAACGAATGAGGATTATAAATGGAGGTGTAACCGAGACAGAATAGCAGTCTATTCAGGCAAATACAAATTAAAGAGAAATTATGGAGACCTCATGACATATTTCGACTCTATTATACTAAAATCATCCTGAACGCATTATTTCAATCTTAAAGCTATGAAACTAAAATTTTTTTTCTGGATAATTTTATTTTATATTAAACTTATGCAGATTGCAGTTTAAATCTATAATGTTTGAATTCGATTAAAATAATGATCAAGCTTGGATTTTGGATATGAATGTTTAATATTGGAAAACATAGTTCAATGATTAATGATGGAGTGTCATTAATCCGGATTATATGTTATCGTTCTTAAGCACCGAGAAATGTTAATCGTTATTAAAGGTTGATTCTCAAGTAGGTGAAGAAAAACTGGAAGAAAGATGGTCCTATAATCCTAATAAGAGTGCGGATACTCTTCTGGAATTACATTAGTATTCTCATGAATAAGCCTCTCTCTGATGCAGCTATTTCTTCTGGAACATTGAGTAAAACTACTTTGCGTAGCCACTTTGTGTAATTAAACAAGTTGACAAGAATGCTGATCCAACAAAAAACAGTCATGAGCTCTTCTATGTCCCAAAATACCTCAAAAAATCGTACAATATCGTAATCGCAAAATCATCAAATTTGGTAAAAACATCAATTGTAGTAACACAATTGGTTTACCAAATATTTCACAATTTAAGATATTAATTTGATAAGCACAACGAACAATCTAATTACAGATATTGCTATAATTTCATACATCTCCATAATTAAAATTAATATATTTTCGTTTAAACTCAAAATTCTCTTCGACTGATATGTTCGATGCCAGTTATGCTTAATTTTTGGTACACTTAAAAACAACTCCTGACGAAAAACGAAAAGATTTGAGTGGGTGAAGGATATCAACGGACCACTTGAAATGCAACAGTAAAAGGAAAGAAACGATGACCATAAAATTCGATTCAAACTAGTCATGAAATCCACGTGGTGTACCATTCACGTTCAAGTTTGGTCGCACGTAGAAAGGCAACATGTTTCGCATGTCGTAAAAAGAATATCACCCATGAACCACTTCTGGGGGAGAGCTTTACACGTCGCTAACACTTTTTTCCTCTCGTGGATCACAGGGGCGCGGTTGCCCGTTTCAGAGTCGAGGTCTTCTGCACGTTGAATTTATGGTTGCTTGGGAAACTGCCTTCAGCCTGTGAAGAAGGTAGAGTAGGATCCTCTTTTAAGAAAGAAAATATCGGAGAAAGGAGTAAGAAAAGCATTACAAAGACAACAGACCTTATAAGAAAGATCGAGGGCAATCCGAATGGTGATGGTTCCAGGGTACAATCTGATAAATCTGAAGATAAACAACAGAATTAAAATTAAATTAACTGGTACGAGGTGGTAGAAAGAGATGATTCCATGCAGGATAATTTATGAAATGTTATCCTGTATTTGAAATTTTTAAATCATCATAAATTACATTTTATCATACATTTTATTCTCTCAACAGAATCACTTAACGTTAGACCTAGCAAGTTAATAAATATCAAACTTAATTTAGCTCAGTCTTTAAATGAAATACAACAAAACAGAAGTAGATTAATAATAAAGTACTTAATCATGCCTGTACTAAGAAAACAGAAATTAGAATTCGCAAGAAATATAATAAAATATAATATTGATTTTAAAGCAGGATACAAACTCTTCGTTATAAAGTCCAACAAAGGAATTGAGAGCTTAGAAACCAACAATTTCAGCGTCAAATAAATCCATCACAACTTTCAGATCCCTCGGGAATCTATAAATTACGTTTCCACACTCTATATCAACTTCATAAAATTTCAGTCTTAGATCAGTTGCACAAGAGGACGAGAAAAACAAAAGTTGGAGAGAAACTGGATGCCCGAGGGGTTCAGAAGTATTTCACCAAATCTAGTTACTGGGAGAACGTTGTCGATGGTATTAATGAGCCAGAAAATTCAACGTTACGCCCCCGTGGTATATATTGTGGCGTTGTTTGTTGCATGGGAGTGCCATCTGAAATAGTAATCTCGGATTTTCGACGCTGTTATTGATGGGCGACAAAATACATAATCCGAGTCCATAGATTAAGGGATTAGAAGGATCCGAGGTTGTAGGAAAATTTTTGCCCCCGTTCTCCTATGAAAAGCAGGGAATCTTTGAATATCTCCAGACGAAAATAAAGAAGAGCAATAAAACATAAAACCTTGTACAACTTGAAAAAAAATTAAACATTAAAATTAAAAATTAAAAACCACTGTCACAACAGCAGCAGCGACTTATAAAACAGTGCTAAAATCAATAGAACTATATCTAAACGAAATAAAATTACTCCTGTTAAATGGATACCTTAAAATATTCGGACCACCCTAATCATAGATTAGCGAATGATAAGATGGTGCTAAATTCAAAATTTAATTCCTATTTATATAATAGAAGTTTCAAATGACGATGATGATGTTAGAAAGTCATCCAAAAATTGTTTGCACCGTCGTTAAAAATTATTTTGCAGTATAATTGCAAGAAAAATTTGTTTCAAAAAGCATCTAAATTTTTATTGATCTTCTATATTTTTATTCTGTGGTACAGAGTTATAGAACGACTATGCTTCATCTTAACAGAAACGAATTTAATTCGCAAGTAAATTCTTGAAATCCCAGTTGAGTTTTCTAACTTGCAGCAAAAACATGATATATAATTGGTACGTGAAATGGTGCTCGATGAAAGAGAGCTTTGTCTGAAAATGGAGCGTTTGAAAAAATTGCGAAGGACGGACGAAAGAACGCGAAATAGTTACCGTGTGGCGAAAACTTGTTACGTCTATCTGTTAGGAAAAGAGCGAAGAAGATGGTTGTTTCCGTGTGAGCAAAATTGTCAAAAGGTAATTGGGCAAGATTGCCAAGGGGTAATAACGTAAATCGAACTGAATAGTTAAACTCAGTTAGAAATTAATTATAATTGAACGTAAAAGGGTTGAAAAATGTATTGTGGAACTGGTATCTTGGTACTAACTGAAAGCTTGCGAGGAAAAAATTTCAAATTGCACAGGACAGAATAAGTAAGGAAACCAATTGCAGAGTTTGTTCCTTAGGATCCTATTGCCTAGAAGGGTATTAAGCAGTAGATCCCCTTTGAATCCGTGACGCCTTGCTGTGATAAGAAACAGGTTTTCCAGACCAGTGGTCTGTGGTAGATTTGAAAATAAATTTATGGAAAAAAATAGTGATTTGTGAAATGGTATAAGATTTTCAATGAAATCTAATATCAAGGAAATATTTAATTTGAACTTGAATTTGAATTTGAACTTGGAATTGAATTTGTATTTGAATTTTAAATATTTATAGAATTTTCAATAAATATCAGGGATTTAATTTAAATTTCCATAAATTCAACACGATTTTGTTTATGATGGTTGCATTCTAAAGAAATTTGTTACTAAACTCAGCAATGGAATTGGAAATTGAGATCAAACGTAGGAGCTGTTACTCTTCAGGAAAACATAAAGGGTGCCCCAAAATTCAGGCAAGATTTAAATTTTGCACTATTTGTGCGGTAAAGTGTCGCCAACGAAAAGTAGACAGCGTGAAAATTCAAAGTTATTAAAAATATAGCGCTACACGAAAAAGCAATGTTGAACAATATTTACAATTTTTAATTAAAAACCTGTGTTTTCCATCAAAATTACTCCTTACGTGAATTTTGAAATACCCTATATATAT
>NW_016925401.1:236089-278012 GCF_001483705.2 Eufriesea mexicana
ATATATATATATTTATTTGTTGAAAATGTATTCGAGTTTATCAAAGGAAAGGAAGTAAGATAGATTTCTGGTGTCGTATCATTTCAAGGGTAAATTCTTGAATGGTGTCCCAAGTGTTCCTAGATGGTCTTACTGCGCAATGCCAGTGATACATCACCCTGTAAACCCTCGCCGTCTGATCTATGGGCTAATTCTACTACTACCATTGACAAAGTGATATATAGTTTCAAGAAACCATCTCTTCCTACATATAAACTGCTTTTACACCGACGGTAAAGAAATTTCTAGCAAACAGTATCATTATAAAGCTCTAATGTGTCCAAAATTATTTTGGAATGATCTAAATTATCTAAAAAAATCTGATTGAAAAATAATTCTACATTTTGAATGAAACTATCATGTTTAAATCCTCATAATTTAAAAAATCTGCTTTTTGATGCAACAATAAAGAGCAGTGGTACTTTAAATAATTCAAAGACCATTTATGGCCCTTGATAGAGATTTCTTAAAATTTCAAGAAGTTACAGATATTGGTACAATACGTCGGGACTCAAAAACAGCGTGAAAAAGTCTAATAAAGGCATCTTTTTTCTTTTTCTTTCTACTTAAAAAGAAAGAGAATACGACAGAGACCGCAATTACCGAAAATTGTTCCACTTCGAGTATTGGAGGAAATTCAATACCACAGTATCGTTTTTCGTGCGAAGATTGGATCTGAAATTCGTGCTAAGACATAAAAAAGGAGGAAAGAAAAGAAACCAACAGGACACTGTATTGCGTTACGTGGGAGTGTCACCGTCTGACGGCTAGATGGTATCTGTCCGTCTTTCAATGGTTAAAACGTCTTTGAGAAAATGCTAAGAGCTTCTCTTCCTCGAAAAGAAATCCGATGCTCAAAATGACAGAAGTGACGCTTTTTGCAGAAGATCGTTATAAAATGAATAACTAAAAAAAAATAAAAATAAGGGAACTAGGAATAACGTATGTCTTTTAAACGAATATAAACAGATCAACGAATTACCTTATCCAGTTGAACAAAGTATCTGCCAATTGAGATTGCAGAGCACTCCGTTTGACACTATCGACCTAATTTTATCTTTGTAAAACATCCCCATCGTTGTTCGTCACGCGTTCTTCTTTATCGAAGCAAATCAGTGAACAGTTTATCAGAAGCAAGTTAAGAACACTGTCCATTTGCGTTATTCTTTCGTAAGTACAATTCAATGATTCCAATTAGAATATGACGAAAGAAAAAGACAGTAGAATCGCATGGAACTTCTTTCTTGCTCGTGTAAATGCGATTTAATGAATTTGACAGTTCAGGTGGCGCTGCGTTTGATCCCGCCTCGAATCGAAGTCACGATCGAATCACAAGCTTTGCTGAGCTTACAAGGCAAATCCTGCGCAGATCAGGGCGGTAGAGGGGTTAAAAACTGCTTACACGTTAATCTCGAACCATCATCCTTCCCATCTGAGCTCTGTCCAGCTTGAAGATGCCGTAAGTCCCAGCAGCTATCCGCCAAATTTTACTTTCATTGATTGCAGTCCCATAATCTGGGTCTCGCAGTACCAGGAGATGCGCGTGAAGGAAAGCAAGAACAATCAGGACGCAAGAAACGTCGTTCCAGTCTGTCTGACGATGGCCGACACTAGCGCCACTATGGTATTCTTCATGTTTCTGATCCTTCTGTTCTATATTGTACCACTGCTGATCCTACTGATCTTGTATACGTTCATCATCAAGCAGTTGATGCCCGATTCCAGTAATAGCAGTGATTCCTACCATGCCAGAGCGAAGAAAAACGTGATTACCATGCTGTTGTCTGTGGTTATCAGCTTCTTCGTCTGTTTATCGCCATACAGAATACTTATCTTTTACATAGTGATTGCGCCGGCTGAAAAAATCGCTGCTATCGACCGAGACACATTTTTCGCGCTTCTTAATTTTAGCAGGATTATGTTTTATCTGCACAGCGCTATTGATCCAGTATTATATAATTTAATGAGCAATAAATTTAGAAGAGAATTTTTAAAACTGTGTAGAATTAAAGGGTGCAAAAGGAGAGCGTCGAGGAATAACATGACTGGAACCAAAAAAAATATCAGTGAACAAAAAGAAAACTTCGTATGATTCATGTTTAATGATAGGAATAGTGATTGGGCTACGTGAATTATGAACTGTAAATAGCGCTAATCAAAAAATGACGATCTCACTGACAGTATTGTAAACGTGCATTTAGGCAAATATAATTTTTTCTTACCATTGTGATGGTAGGAATAAAATTAGTACGTATGCTTCGTTTTTACATTGCCGACCGATGGTAACCTTTTGTAAATGCGATGAGTGATAACATTCCATGTTATTTCACTGAACGATGTTACTGTAATATATTTATAAAATTATTACACAAATATATTATAAGATAAATTAGCCATCGATGATTATATTCCAAACTGTAAAGAATATAAAAACTATTTCTTTCTAAAAACAAATTATAATGCTTCGCTTAAAAAAAAAAAAGGTTAACTATGTGAGATAAGATATATAAAACGAAAATAGTATAAAGAAATCGTCAATTACCGGTAAAAAATTTGTTCACAGTCCCATCCTACTAATGGTCACCTACGAGGAGGAGGAGAATGCCGACGGTACGTACATTCCGACCTGTAACACGGTTGCCAATACATACTGGACAAAGGGTTTCGTCTTATTCACAATAATTGTGTTCTTCGTGATACCGCTTCTGATCCTGGTGGTTTTGTATACGGTGATAGCACGATATCTGATGACGAATCCAACGATTAGTCGTGGGTCGTCGAATAACTTGCTCAAATATCGCAAGCAGGTGATGCTAATGCTGGGAACGGTAGTTCTTTGTTTCTTTCTGTGCCTGCTGCCATTTAGAGCGTTGACGCTCTGGATCCTGGCTGTTCCACCGACCAGGATCGTGAACCTTGGTATTGAATGCTATTTTACCTTGCTCTATTTCTGTCGAGTGATGCTATACCTAAACTCCGCCATTAATCCCATTCTCTACAATCTGATGTCCACAAAATTCAGGGAAGGGTTTCTCAGGTTATGTGGCCTAGGTCCTAACAAAAGGAAGAAGAAGAAAACTTCGGAAAAAACCGGTACTTATACCACTGGCTCAACCAACTGTAGCAGCAATCATTCGGATTTTTGGAGAAGACATAGCAGTAACAAAAGTAGCAGCGTTAAGGTGCCGTGCAACAACGTGTCCGCGGAAAAACAGATGAAAGTGCCGCTTCAAACGACGGTTGTTAGTGGAAGAATCGTTAAAAAGAAGCAGGAAAGTTATGTTTAAAAAAAAAAAAAAAAAAAAAAGGAAAAAAGGAGATGATAAGTTTTAAAACTGTGATCATTCAAATCATTCCATAATATTGTAGTATCACTCGAACATCGTTCGTACTTCTATGTGAATTGTGTTTTATAAAACATTTATTTATTAGGAACTGACTTGAAGTCGCTTAATAGACAATGAAACAGTTGATTCGACATTAAATATTAAGTATCTAACCAGGCCAATGTTTAATGCTGTTGTTTCTATTTTAAATAAAGAGGAAGAGTCAGAGAAAGGGGGGGGGGAGAAATATAGAACGAATAATACATGTTCAATGCACTATAGCAATTACTAATGGTAAAAAATGATCATTTACTTAAAAATACGTATGTTACTTCCTCTCAAAAACATCAATCTGCATAAGATTATGAACGATACGTTAGAGTCGAATTATTGTTACATAGAACTTTGGAATCTGTGATTAACTAATCGTGTAAACGTCTACCGTGTATTAGAACAAAGAACAAGCAACTGTATCTTTGGATAGAGAAAAGATTAAAGATAAACTGTGCAGTAGATAAAATTGTATTAATTTTGAAGAACCAAAGGGATCTCAGTTTATAGCTTTACTTTACTGTTTGCTATGATACTCGTATTCGAAAAGTAAGACATAATCCCTATGAAAAATAATATGCATCTTTAAGAATGTACAAAACGATATATTACCTTCTTATAAGTTTTAAGTTCCTATGCGTTTATAAAATAATAGTTGAACCAAGTGCTATATCTATTCATCTGATATTAACCGCACATAAAATTACGATAACTATTAGAATAATTATAGATATTTTTAACAACTCTAGATGAAATCTTTTTTCATGAAGTATTTAAGAAAATATTAAAAATATTTAAGAAACGACAACGCTAGTCTACAAGCTTTAAATAATTATTTATTTAATTAGAATCGTAACGCCACTTGTGCATTGATATTTTTATTATTGCGAATGCGATAATTATTAATACTTTATTGCTCATGATGTAGCAATAAATAACAAATTGATTTAATTACGCATTAAATCATTCCAGTAGTGTTTAAAAAGTGTACACTTTCCACTTCAATTCTTAAATATAGGAAAACTTGTATCTCATTTTTGTTATAGGAATCATTTAATGCAAAAAATATTTAAATATCTAAGATACATAAGACGAAGTGGAAAAAATATTCTTTGGACAGTTTTCATGTTGTACAAATTCTCATAGTATTTAATCGTTCTTAATAATCTTGTAAATATTTTGTAAAATAAAGTTGAAATAAGTTAAAATAATACTAATAATATCATCATGAGATTTTTAAATAATAACTAAAATAATTAATCAAATTGGAATAATTTTTGCACAACCGACAAAATAAAAAAAATTAATGCAATATATTCCATCTTGTGCATTCTAATATAATAATATATTATTTAATAATATAGTTGTAAATTAAATAAGTTACCTAAATAGTAGTAAAAGCTTCAAAACTATCTTAAATGTCAATATATCTAATGTTTTACATAAAGGAATAAAGTACTAAAAGTTAACAGTAACTGTAAGCTAATACTATGGAATTATTCTACTAAATTAGTTTTTTCGTAATCGTATTTTACGAATATTACATCATGAGCCAAATTGTCAGATCTAACAACCAAGGAATAGACATAATAACCCTTTGATTCCATGAAATCAATTAGTTCCTTTTTCCCATTCTCAACATGGGAAAATTCCACCGAAAGTGTCTAAAACATAATTCAATTATTACTTTCAAAGTACAACTTTTTATCAATTGCATTAATCAGTTTGTTCAATTCACCTCTATGTTTATCATATCAAACGGGATAGTTTTCAATACTTTAAGCTCATGGCCCTCTATGTCAAGGCTGAAATAATTTACAGTGGTCACATTAAGAGCATACATTAAATGTATAAAAGGAAAACATTGAACAGAAACATGAATTCCGCTATGAGCGACATCAGGGGAATTCGGCAAATGGCTATCCGAAGCATTTGGTTCATGAAGACGCCCTACATTATTAGCCATCAAGAAGGAATTCTGAAAATTAAAATATTGTAGAGTTAAATAATTGCATTTATTGCACAATTCTTTTTTTTCACTACAAACTACGAACTTTCGTACCACCGAAGGATATGGCTCAATGGCAAGACATGTCGGTGTCAGGTAAGCTTTTCTGTTCTTCTGCAGCATCTTACTGAAATTCAAAGGATCCGCCTCTATTAGAAGGCCGCTCCAATCGAGGAATCGCTCTAGTACCAAGGTATTACTTCGAGTCTCACCGTCGTAGGCGCCACACTCCACAAAGAAGCCATTTTTCTGTGTACAAGATTAACGTTATCAATTTGTTCAAATATTTAAAAAGCTGAATATTTTTTTTATTTGAATTGAAGCCACTAATAGCGTTACATGTAAACTTATTAACTTTATTTATTAACTTTATATATACTTCTTTTAATTTCATATTAAAAATATAATATAATTATAATACAATAGTTCGATATTACCTTATCCTTAAAAATTTTCCGAATTACACTTGCTTGTCCCATTGATGGATCTTCGATTTCTGGATTTTCTAGGTTATATGAATAATTCGGATTATATTTCCACAATATCCAATTCCGTCGAATATCCATCATATACCGCTGCCAATTTCTTGGATTCGATGGCGATTGCACTTTATCATTATACCATATAACATCTGCCGATAATTATGTAAATTAGATTAACAAAGTTATGCAAATACATAGAATCTTTCAAAAATGATCGCAATAGAACTGTATAAATTTTCAATGTAAATGAAAGTATGAGTTACTATGAATATTTAATGAATCGTTACATGCACTGTCCTTCATATAACGTTCGTAACATGTAATATTAATAACGTACCTTGGTAATTAAGTGACACGACATAACTGTAAGCTGAACGTATTCAATTAAAGTAAATATTACAGAGAGTAAAAGTGGTTTCAACAGCTTTATAAGATATTGAAAAGTAATAACTAGAAAACTAACAATAAAAAAATAATAACTAGAAAACTAATAACCACGGCAATTAATATTATAGATTGAATGTTTCTAAGGAACATTACAATATAATATATACTTTTCTTCAAATCAATTGTTTGTTAATTCTATAAACGTACATTAGATATATAAATTACATTTACAAAGTTATGTTAACACATAATTTGCAATAACCATCGACATCTAAACGTAAATAAATTTAATTTAAAATCTAAATCAATATTTCCTATTATGCTTTTGTGTATTATGTATGTTCAAGTGAACAATAGTCGTGTAACATAAACATAAATAAACGTCATAACTAACCAATAAAAGAAGGTTATGAATTATTTTGTATGGTTGAAGTTTAAATCACAGGTTAGGTAACAAGCGTATTTCATTGGTTCAAAGACAATATTTGTAATTTTGCGTAACACTGTTATCACATGACGATGTATAAACATAAACAAATGTAGTTATAACATGTATATGCTATGTACATCTACGCTTAATATGAAATTACTACTAAATTAAGAAAAATTTATAACAAAAACATAACATTTACATCCATTTTGTTCTATAATTAATAAACCTGTAGAAGCTTATCGAATTTTCTACAATTTTTTTACAACTATGTCTACATTATCAATTTTTTCAAAAATCCAACTAAATTAAACGATCGATTTTCTAAACTCACCGTCAGTAAAGTTATACCATCGACTCAAAGCTGCAACAGCAGTAAAAACAATGTTACTACAAATAATAACTTTTTCTTTTTCTTTTTTAAAGTTTACAGTATTAACAAGAATATTATCACACGTTTCAATAATTTTAGTCCGTCCTTCAATTAAAATGCAAATAAAAAAAGTAACGTATTTCAATTATGTATTTCATTTACATTTCTCATTTTATTTTTTCCATATAGCAACCTCTTAACTGATATACAATATTAAGAATTTCACATACCATCCCGATACAGTTCCTTCGAATATGTATCATGTTTTGTCTGGTTCAAAGGAAGGTAGGATGCAAAAAAGAATTGCTGAATCAGAATAATTGATACAATGCCTAATAAGAGGGTCATCGCGTACCACTTCCGTTTCCACAACGGTCTAAGAATATAAACATGAATACACTGATAACACATTTTTTTTAAATGATTACAAGATAGCAACAGGTTGGTGCTATCTTGCACGTAGTGACAAATAAGCTACTAGATCCACAAAATTTTAAAAAGAAACTGAGTCGCCGCACATAAGATTTTTAATTTTTAAACTTATCGCTTCAACTGCTTCGACTGGTCTGAGATCATACGTAGATTAATCAAAAAATAGTTTCACGCACATTTATTTTTGGATTTCATCATTATTTATTTTCATTCGGTATCAAATTATATCTTGACGAGGCATCACAAAAAAGTATCAATTTTCATTGTAATCAAACATTAATTGTTTATTGTTTTGAATATTTTGTTAGAGTAAGCAAACATAGGTTACAATCTGGAGGTAGCACAGAATACGTAACAGATCATTAAGGCGATCTTTTTCGGTGCACACTAATATCACATGTGAACTACATTATACACATACTTATACACATATTATATACACTTATACGCGACACACTTTTTAATCATATAAATGTTATTAACAGAACAAAAACGACAAAAGCAAACAGCACTTTAGACAAACTTGGATACTTCACATGGTCTTAATGTCGAAAAAATTTTTAGCGAGTAGTATTTTCATACATGACAGTTCATCGTGAATATTTTATTTCAAGTACATACCTGAACAGTAAGCATAAAAACGTATTTAAATTTAGCCTTAACGGTATTAAACGAATGCATATAGCCAACTGCTAATAAAACGATCGACGTTAAAAAATTTCGATTGACATTCCGACTATTACATGAACTAGTTAATTTAGTGAACAGTGGATAGAAAATTACATAAAGTTTCGACAACAAATGTTGGTTAAATTGGCTGATAACTCTAAAACGAGTACATACTCTAGTCAAATAGATATGTAACTATTTACAATATAAACAAATTGTAGAGTGTGTTGTATAATGTACATTATAAATATATACAAGAAAATATTTGTATCATATAGGACATTTTTATCAAACATATTAGTTAATTATGGAAAATTATTTTTGATATCTTGAAAATTATAGATATGTAATATATGTGTTTTAATACAAAAATGTATTAATGATAACATGAATATATTAACTGTTTTATCTACAGAGGAAGTTACAAATGACCAAGTGCAGATAAATAATTATTTATATTTTCAATTGTTGATAAAATTAGATTTAATAAAATTGCAAAACTACAAATACTTTAAGTAAACGCAAAGAATTATAAATTAAATATGAAAAACTGTTAACTACAATAATTATTCCTCTTACAATAATAAAATATGCAATGCACAATTAACTAATGAATATACAAAATCAAAAAAGAATGTTTAATTTTATTCAAAGTTATATGTATAAAGCATATGATTATACTTCCAAGAATTATAATCATATGCTTTATAAATATAACATTGAATACAAGCCTTCTGCGATTAAAATTTTTCTTAATAAATTTTGATAAAAAGCTGAGATTTGTCTTACTCGTTGAAAACTTCTTTTATGGATTGGTTATGGTAAAAATTAATTTTTCTTAATTTCAGAACAATATAATTGATTTAGACTTTAATTCACCTATGATGTTTTTTTTGTTTGTTTTATCAAGACTTTTGAGAATACTTATCAATGTTGTGTTTTTTTGCAATTTCAATATCATATGGTATTATAGGTTATGTATCTTAATTAACAGCAGAAACTCATTGTATGCTTCTGAATGAGAGTGAAATATTAATTTAAGAATTGATGCTTTTGTTTAAAATTTTGTTTCATACTAACTTAAGTAGAGAATTCCCTATTTGATGTATTGTTATATTAGTGTTAGTCTTTTGTTTATTTCTATGTTTATTCCTGATAAATTATTTGCAGATTAATTAATTAGATTTAACGTTATTATGTTTGATATTTTTTTATGTTCGCTTGGTAATTGTTTTTGGTTAAATCAGTAATGTTACCTCGAAATCTATCTTTTTGGTTTTCACTGTGACAGCCTCAGTTTTTATTGTCATTATCTCTGCGAAGTTAAACATACCAAGCTTCTCTTCATTCTATCTTCATTAATGTATGATTATCTCTTTCTGTGATAAGATATCTCACTATTTTAATTTTTTGTATATTCACCACAATTATAATAATATGGCTACAAAATTAATATCACTAATAATGTTAGAATATTAAAGACAAAAGCACAATCACTGATTGCACACAATCTCCAATGTTCACACTTCTTGATTAGACTTTGCCGTCTTTATTAACTTCCGCAAATTGTATTGAGTCTTTTCCAAGGTTTCTAGCTATCTTCTATATTTCCGTTGACGGAAAAGTGTTAGTAGCCGTGAATAAAGATTAAATATAAATTCAATTGCATGATTTTTTTTTTAATAAATAGAACTTTTAAATTATATAATTAATAATTACTAAATGTAATAGTATTCATTTATTTGTTTAATTAAGTAATTTATCCATATAGAGATTGAATGGTTTATTCAAATAATACTAATTATTAGGTTAAGTTCACTTATACACCCTAAATTTTTTCAAATATTATATTAACAAAAATTATTTATAAAACGTTGAAATTATCGAACAGAAAGGACAACTAATTTAATAAAATGGTGGAAGAAAATCATTGTATGTATTTTGTGCAAAGAAAGAAACGTTATTGCCGTATGACAGTGAAGAAGGGAAATAAGTATTGCGGTGAACACCAAGAAGTTTCATTACAATTTCGTACTGATAAAGAAAGAGTTGAAAATAAACGAATAAAATGTCCACTTGATTCTGCACAGTAAGTTTACATTTGTTACAAAAATAATTTCATATTCTTTTATATATATAAAATTTATAGATTGTTTCCAGTACATGTTATGAATCTAAGTTATCTAAACACTTAAAGGTGTGTAATGCAAAACGTCTAATTGATGCACAACCATCATTTATAATAAAAGGAATTAATGCTAATGAAGCATACAATGCCACGCAACATATACCACTCTCCGAGTTAAATGAACTTGTGATAAGTACAGTTATAGATAAAGTAAAAGATGTTTATGGTTAGTAATTTCTATTTTTCTTTATATTCTAACTTTTAAATTTCAGATCAAATTTAAATTTAAAAATTCACATATTCACATATTTGCATTTAAATTTGAACTTAATGTATAATTTTTAATTGTCTTTCATAGAAAAGTTACCAAGCTTTCCTGAAATAGTATTAGAGCATCAAATACTTAAAAATAAAATAAATGATGGATCTTGTGGAAAAAATATTAAGAAGCATCTCTTACAAAACTCATCATTGTTATCACACTTAGAACAGGCAAATCTTGTTAAAGAAAATACATGTTTTATTGAATTTGGAGCAGGAAAGGGCAAATTAACTTATTGGCTAGGTCAAATCTTAAAAAATTCTAAAGATTGTTGTATTTTATTAGTAGATCGTTCAAGTCATAGACATAAAAGTGATAATAAATTGAAGAATGAACAATCTCCCATTCTAATAAAAAGAATACGTGCTGATATTGCTGATTTGAAATTAAATGATATAGCAGAAATTCAAAAATTTAAATATAAAGTTGGTATTGCAAAACATTTGTGTGGAGCAGCTACTGGTATATATATTTTTTCATATACTTTTAATGCAGTAAGTATTACATTATACTTACATAAGGAAAAAAATATTATTTTGTAGATTTAACTTTAAATTGCTTAATTCAAGCAATGAATAGTGAGCCTAAATGCAATGTTGTTGGTTTAATTATTGCATTTTGTTGCCATCATAGATGTGAATATGCATCATATGTTGGAAAAGAATTTTTAGAACAGTGTGGATTTACACCAAATGAATTCACAGTTTTGTGTAGTATTGCTAGTTGGGCAACTTGTGGATCTGGTTTTAAAAAAGCACCTGTAATTGAAAATACTCAAAAAGATTCAGCAAGAACAAAGTAATATATTTTTTTTCATTATGTATGAAAAATAATAAGAAAACGATATTATATAATATTTTTCAGGACAAACATAAAAATTTTAACTTCGAGTGAAAGGGAAAGAATTGGCAAAAAAGTAAAATCGTTATTAAATTGGGGTCGTTTGGAATATTTAAAACGTGTTGGATTCAAAAGTAACTTAATTTATTACACTACAACTGATGTATCTTTAGAAAACATGTGTATAATAGCTACAAAAGATCAAATATAATAATTTACAAATATTGTCAATAAATTTTTAATAAAACAAAATACAGTTCATCATTTTGTACAATTTAATTCTACATGTAATCAAATAAATTAAAATATCTTTAATTCGAGATTACAACCGTTTCGAACTATCGTTACATGTGAATGCTGCACAAAGCATTCATTCCACCTACTATATACAACGCCCCGCCCAAATACAATTTGGTGTAACAGATTCTAATGCATTAAGTGATGCGTGTATTTGAGATGACTACGTCGTTGCATTGATGCTAGAACTAAATCATGTTTGTTACTAATTAAAAAAAATTTAATGAATCATCAGTAAAAACAAGCACAAGAAGAAAACCATTTCGTGGTACGTATTATATAATATTAATGCATTATTCTTATTTTTCTAAATTGAGGTTCCTCAATTTCATTTTTTAGAAGTTTATGTCACAGTTCATTCAATATATGTATGAATAGTATTATGTTTTTTAGTAAAATTATTTTTTTAATTAAGAAGTAACAAGTATTTCCATTAGTAAACAATATAGATGCAGTTCCATGTAATTCCTAACTTCGCAATGTTGACCTTACGCCACGCCTTCATTTCTTTAAGAGCAGATGACGCGAGTTTTGTGTCTAAAAAATAAATTATTTAAATTGTTAAAAAACAAGGCATTACTTATTTCTTTAGATATGTATTTTTTATATCTCATAAAAAATAAGTACTTCACTGATTGACAAATGCATTGTTTTTAAATATTCAACATAACTATGATTAAGAAAATATATTTATTCTCTTCAGTCTAATTTCAAATTATTGGCATCAATAAAATTATTGATAAAAATTTAAGCACTGAAGGGAAAATTATCTTTGTTTTTTTTTCAGAAGAATCTCAGTCTAAAATTTATAAAATGTCCATTTTAGACGAGCGAGAAGATTATCTGAAGAATCCGTTCTTCGTGAAGCATGAATACGGTGATTTTACTCCATTTTATGTCACCGTCACTATCTGTTCTCTGATATTTGCATTCCTGTGTATTTTGAACATTGGATTTTGCTGGTGTTCCCGTCATCGAAATTATTGGCAAAGTCCTCATACTGGTGAGTTTTACATAAAATATTTTATCTACTTCAACTTATATGATCTTGTAATTTTCCATTGCATTTATTTAATTAGGAAATAGATGGATTCAACCATTATGGACAGTATTACCGCATAAAACACCACCTTTAGACTTAAGTGAATTAGAACCTGGATGTGCTTTTCAAACACAAGAGAAACAGGAGGTTTTACAGTATCACAATCCTAAACCATATGGAACTGCACTACAAACACAGGAATATATGGAGATGCAAAAACGTGAGAGTGAAATTTAATTAGTTCTGATATTATATACAAATATATAAACTCATGAAAACATTAATGTTCAGTTAAGAACATCAGAACTATCATACAATCGTACAAACTGATCTATTATAATAGCCAAAGTTCAAAAGTAGCAACTGTACAAAGTGCACAAAGTGAAATTGCACAATTTAAAAAATCACTTAAGTAAAAAGTCACATCAAAAATGGGGCTACATATATTTTGGCCAGCAACTACCTGTTTAACCCTTTTTGTTGTTTGCGTAATAATGATACTACTAAAGTATGGTATGCGTATTTGTAAACTACGGCACACACCGTTGCCATCTGACCAGGAATGGGAGGAAAAGGCATATTCGCGAAAACTTTCAGTCTCTATGGCGTAAAATTAAGTAGATATCACCATATGTTTTCACATCATATTGCAAATCTATTTCATATTAGGAAACAATTTAAATTAAACCAGAATTTATTTTAATATCTAGGGGTATGTTTACTTTGTATTTGATGTTGACATTTTAGTTCTTCTAAACATTGTTTTCCATATGTATTCTTTCCAAAAATTGTTCAAACGTGCACATACAGGATAGCATCACTTTTTTACTTTAAGATTATGTAGTTGTGTGCCTTAAAAAGTAATGCTATATGTCATTTATATGTCATCGTTTATATATAGGGTAAGGTATTTTAACGAATCTCCGTCCATTTATATATGTTATCTTAATAGTTTACATCTTAATAACAATTTATTCTATTAAACAATAAGTAAGCAATAACTTTTATATTTTTAAGCACTAACTTTGATATAAAATGCAGAAAAAGGACAAAATATTTGTGAAAAAAATTTTATAACTACGTTAGAAACAAAGATCTGATCCATTTTGTAAAATATAATGCTTGTTATCTAACAGCACTTTAGCTAACATCTGTAAACTTTTGTATTTTTTATATATGTTTTTCATATAAATAAAATATGCTTATCTTTATATAAAACATGCATTTTATTATGTAATTACATGTATCCTCTACATGTATCCTCTACTTTAAAAATTCGACAAGTTTATATTAACTAAAATCATTTGAAATTAATTAATGATTATATATATAATATTTACTTTTTATTGACAACATTGGATTTTTATTACATGTGTAACGGTTACACAATTATTTAATAAGTAAGTAGATACATTATACAATTTTTGCGTTCAGTTACAACGTCAGCTTGTAAATAAATCACTGACGATGATTTCTCACGAGCTACGAAATATTTGATTTAGGAAATATGAATTTGTTTTGATTTCCTAGGCAACTAAAACCTGAACTTCCTATTGAAGACATCTTTTTTTATAAACTTTTCTTTTTACTCAACTAATATTTTCATACTTTTTGATCTGATGCAAATTTGTTGTCACTACTACTATAGGAAGATAACGAACAGAATTTTTCTCTGTTTACGATTTGATTTCAAATTCGCTAGCGAGTTTAACCTATTAACATAACGAATAAAAAAAAGTTTTGAATGGCATAAAACAGTTAATAACATTTTGGAAAGACTTTTGATTATGTTGCAAATACAATGATGGATTGAAATTTGAAAAAGCAATTAACGCTTCTTTCTCCATGATGCTTCAATTCGCATTTCAGAGCAATTTTACTTCTAATTATTAGCGTATCTTCTATCGTTATTATGCTATGTTACAATGCATTTAAAACACGAAGAACTTCCATTAAGTTCCACACAAAGAGAGGTCAAGCATGTTATTATTTAATTATGTTCTAGTAGACGTTTAATGATAGTTAATTAAAAGAAACCATAGAACATAGATAATGCTATCTTACTCTATTAATAGATTCGTTTTTTAATTCTTTTTATGCATAATGATGATATGATGTACATATGTAGTCTAATCTAAGATCATTGATACCGATCAATACCGCTGAATGTACTTTTTTATACAGATACACTGTTATACACCCGGCAAAATTACCTGAATCAGCTGACGTTATTATTATCGAATTTTTTTGTTTTGTATACATCTAAACTTAAAAACAAATACAATCTTGTATTCGGAAGGGGAAAGGTTTGATTTCTATAGTTTCAATGGATCACCTCGTAGAGACCAGTTCTAATTAAGTTAATTAGTTCTCGGATCTACGAGAAGCCTGAGACTTTTGTATTATGTTAATTTGATTTTTATGCTCATTTGGCTTTCGTTATTATTAAGTTTTCCATTCAGAGACAATACGAGACACATATAACGACTGTATATATCGACGTTTCATTTTATGTAAGAGTTACGTTTTGTTGAGAAGAATCATTAGTACATATCAGAGAGATGGTAATAATTATTAAATCGTGCTTATTACGTAAGACAGTGATTTCCAAACTTAAGGACATGGCAGTTGCTAAAGTACATTTTCCAATTCACTCGAATTTAAAGATTATTAAATATTTATTTATTTTTAATTGAATTTTTTAATTGAATTTTCGTACAAAAGTAGTTTTTATTTTTGTTACTATAATTAAGTTTATGCATATCATTTCAATTTCTATTACTTCTTAATAAAAGTAAGAACGTCCGAAAAGTTTGGAAACCTTTGAATGTATGAGACATAGTTAACATCGAACACTGTATATTATGTGACAATCGAGAGGATATAATCTCTGTCCATAAACATTGTACCTGGCTTTAAGTGTAAATATCATTAATAAAAATAAATCGAACAGAGAATTAGCTTGAAACAATAGTATGTTTAAGAATGTGCGTGAGAAAGAATTCTAAAGATTTGATAAATGCTTGCGTAAATTTGTTTATTCTTTTAGTTAGAGGAAGACGAAGTTAATAGGCATCTTAAAAACATAGATACCATATATGATCGTACTTTTTTCTTCCTTTAATCTTTCGACGCATATCAAAAAAATAAAGATAATCTACCTCTAATTGGGGATTTCTATGTACGTTATGATCGTTGAATACACAATATAACGTTGAAAATTCAAATGGGTCAGTAACGATGTATGTTCTAGCATGAATATATTTCGTAAAGAATCACAACGGCAGTCATTTCATGTCGATTCTTGAAACTAGAGATTCACCACAGCGTATTGCTATACAATTATTATAGCTTGGAACATTTTGTCATCGACACAGTAGCATAATGTAATAATAGATTGTAATCTTATAAAAGATATAAAAAAAATCATTTTATTAAAAGTAACAGTCTATATATGCCATGTCAGTTGCATATTTTGCCAATTATATTTACAACCTAGTGGACATAATACTTATAAAACTAATTATTTAATGACTTGATAAATGAAAGCAGAAAAAGTATAAAAATAATAATAAGGAATAATAGATCTTTAATGACTTCATTACACTACTGTATCGAGGACAAAGTTTGTAATATTCACATGTAGCAATTACAGAGTCGGCGAAACTGCTAAAAAGAACATTATTGGGTCCAACTATGCATGTTACTGCGTTTGCATAGCAATTATTAATACCATTTGGCCACATATAATGGAAGTAATTCTGAAAACAGCCGACATATACGATCGATAATTATTACCGACGATCGAGCATATACCGACAGCAACGTTCGAAAACGTTTGAAAATTAGATTTACGATCGTATTTAAATTACAATCACTGTCAGTACTTTAAAATACAGAACTTTTCTTCTCCGTCCATTTAATGTTACAAGCTCACACTAGATAATATTTGTTTGAAAATTAGAATTTCACGTGGAAAAGACAAGATTGTGTTTTCGTTGCCTGTTGTCGAAACAGATCGCTGCGCACCATCTTGAGTGATCGACTGACGATTTTCCTGTTTACTGTTTACCCGACTTCTTATTCGCTCGTTCTCCTAAAACCAATCAAATTATTAACATGAGAGTCAAATTTCTTAGTTATTTATAAACGTTATATTTTATGAAATATTTATTTTTAATTTCCATTTAGTTGTTTCAACGAATTTTGTAATTTCATTACTTATCAACTATCGATAATAAATTTG
Source organism: Eufriesea mexicana (assembly GCF_001483705.2). NCBI lineage: Eukaryota > Metazoa > Arthropoda > Insecta > Hymenoptera > Apidae > Eufriesea > Eufriesea mexicana. The sequence goes on from NW_016925401.1 coordinate 253,162, forward strand.
TAAAAATTATGAAATTCAGTTATCATAGCTATAACAAATTATCATTTATAATGAAAAAATATTGATTAATTAATTATATTCTACTTATCTGGTATATTATTTGTATAATTATTTTATGATCCAAAAGGAAGATTCATTCATGACAGAAAATTCATTGTGAAAAAGGGCTATTACGATATGAACAGGACACGTCCTCTTTAGATGTATGTTCTGTCTATTCAAACGTTGATACGGAACATTTATTGCTGCTATTGTCTGTGACTGTATAGAGAAGTTTCAATAAGCTATCTTTAACTCTGTCAATGCCATCATCAAGCATGCTCGATGAAGCGAGGTATCGCGACACTAATGCCGATATTAAGAGTACAATTACGCACTACTATAGAACACTGAATCTTAGACAACAGAGCTGTGACCTTCAATGAAATTATAAGAAACGTAGTTTTTATTTCGTTATATTATATTGATAACAAACTACCTTTTTTCCAGACATTGTAGGTTATGTCCAAAGGTATCCTATATCAATTGGACATATTTATGGGAGATATTGAAGTATCTTTCATGAAAGAAGATAATAAACATACCTTTGGGAGATTTCTTGGTGTTGGTCTCCGGTTTACACCTTTTTGTCAGTCGGCGCGTTTTGTCGCAGGAGGCATCACTGTTTGCTTTCAAATTGTCCACTCTCGCCATCTGCTGATTCACACATCCGCTCCACGTGCCCTTTTCGTACCGGCAAGCTGTATTCCCCACCACGCAGGGATAATCATACCACCATAAATTCTATTATTGTTCACTCATGATTTAAGTTAAGACGACCACGATGCACATACCGCATTATAAAATTAAGACCATCGATTCTTTCACTAATTTTTATCCATCTATTAAAAACACATTAGAGCAGTTTAAGAAAAAGTTGTCGTTCTACTTTATCCTAGGAGCTTTTACTTTCGAGAATCGAATACATGCTCGATGTATCGACTGTAAAATCTGATATATCTCCGAATCGACGAAACTTATTTCGATTTAATTCTAAATGTTACGTTTAATTCGATTGAAAAGACGCGGGGAAATGGAGGAGCGTTCATTAAATTACAAAGTTTCTTAACGGTTTGTGTACGTTAAATTTGATCAGTCTGTGTTTGATGGCGTTGCTCTAATGAGTTTTTAACCACAATTTTCTTCACCTTTTTCACTCTAACGTACTTCATAGCGTACCGTGAATAATTCACTACGAACAATTTTATCTCTGTTGAATCTGTTTTAGGTATCACAAAAAACGACTAAACAGTTATTCTGTCGTGCATTTATCACTAGCAGTTGTGCACCGTTGTCTGAAGTCATCAATAAATTAAAACACGTTCTTCTTTCTTTTATTTAGTTAATTAAGGTATTCTTGAGTTACTCACTAATTAATCAGGTTTATTAATTTTCATTCTATATAAAGAACTTTCTAACCTTGTCATGTCCCTAGGTTTATAGGGTATATTAATTATCAAGAGATACATCGTATACTGTTTATAAGTAAAGTACAAACGTAGTTTGAAACTAAATATAATATTAAGAAAAAGATGTGTATTTTGTAGCATATAAAAGCTAATCTTTGTTGATGGGAGATAATAGAGAAATGTTTAATTATGAAGTGTATTTCATTTCATTGAATCTTTTCTATTATTTTATGAAAAAAATTACGAGAAACCTTCTGATGATTTAAATAAGTAAGTATTCTATCATAAGAGATGTATAATCTGTTTAAGATATCAAACTCGATTAATTGAAATTATGAACTGTATTCATTTTTCAGTATAAGATGATAAACTCTTCATTATTAAAGGAAATTAATTAAATAATCTAAGTCAGTTCGCAATGGAGGACGTCGAAGGTGAAACTGAATATAATAGGATGTACCTTTTTTGCATTTCTTTTCAATAGTCTTGGTCTGTTCGCAGGACTTGTCGCCCTTCTTAAGGTTCAGAGTGCGGGACCGTGTGTTGGTTTTCAAGTCGCATTCCGACCATTGACCCTTCACGTATCTGCACGAAGTGCTGCCGGATGCTGCGTCAACAGATGCAAAACGTCAATAGAGATAATTGGAGGCACGACCGATCAAGTGGACAGAGAAATTTCCGAACGGACAGGACGGCCCTTAATTACGATCTAAGAGTTCAGCCCTTTTCTCATTACCTATTCAATATGGTGTTCTAGGCAGATTAACATATTAACAGTTGTAGCTATCTTTCTATAGAAAACGTTAAATCTTGTTCATTCTTTAACTGATAACTATGGCTATCTACATTTCAAAAATATACATCTTAGTAAGTTTTTAAGATACAAATTAATATTTAAAAATTTTCTTTATGCTCAAGTAAAATAGGAATTGTTTTATTCCTTTATTTTTTTTTTTTTTTTTATAAAAATTAAAGTTTGAAATTTATAATTTAATTAATAATATCTAAAATTTCATGGTATAAAAAATTAATAAAAGTAGAATATATATATATCTATGATCTAAGAAAATATGAAAAATTCTAATCATAAACAAAAGTAGGAGAAATAGTATTCTTCACGGTATCATCGGATAGAATCATACATTGATATAAATAAAAGTAGGAGAAATAGTATTCTTCACAGTATCATCGGATAGAATCATACATTGATATATAATGTCGAGTATTCACAAAATTTTCGTAATTTCGAATTTCTAGCAAAACTTCGTGCATCCCTAGAGCAGCCTAGAAACTCGTGGAGGAAAATCACTAAGGTAGAGAGGGGATAGGAAACGAGCAAGTAGAAAGTTGCAGTAACCAAGAGGCATGGCACAAGCTTCGTAGTTCGACCTGCAATTCAACGTGATCCTCGAAGTTGGAATTTCAGCGGCGGCCTTCTTTCGGCGACTTGTTCCGCTTTGAAAAGGAGTTCGAAGAAAAGCCCTCTTCCCCTTTCTCCGTTCCGTGAAGCTCAATCCTGGACCGAATAAATTTCTAAGACCAAATGATCTTAGTCGACAATGAAACGGTGCGCGCCACTGGATGATATTTCAATTGTATTCTCAGTCCTGGCCGCGGGAGAGGAAGTTCGAAAGATGAGAGAAAGAGCTGCGCAGAGACAAAAGCATCTTTTCATTCCGTAAGCCAGGGTTCGCGATACCACGCTTCAATCTGCTACGAGGACTGTCTTTTCTTGGTACACTCGATTGACCCTGCCAATGTGTCGCATTATCTTTCGCTTCTTTTCTTCTGCGTTCACTGATGTCAATTAAGAATTAATTATTTTTCGTGGTTTCTAGGACTGTCAAGGATAAAAACTCATGGTGGAAATTTATGAGCCATTCGAAATGGTGAAAATCACATAACAACGGAGTACTTGAAGAATAAGAAGTATCCTAGAAGTATTTAACACTAGAAACAGAGACAGAGAAAAAGTAGCAACGTTTTAAATACTATGATATTTGAAGTACTGAAAGGTTCAGTAATGTCGACCCAATTTTAATAAAAATAGTCAACATTCCCTGAGCTAAAACGTCGAAACAAATTCTCAACGTTTCTCCGCATAAAATACTTTTGAAGAGGATCCAAAGGAATATTATAGTGTGAATGTGACTTCTTTTCGTGTGGAAGCGTAATTAAAGGGAACTCGTAAGCAGAGTCCGTCAGAACTCGTTACAGACGCCATGGTGCTACATCACTGACCTCTCCGCGAGCAAACAGCCTGACTTGAACACCTTGTAAACACTTATCAGATATTAAGTTTCTTCATCTCTCGACGAAACTAACAAGGAATCTGCGCGGAACTTCCAAGATTTCAATTCTTCTCGTTGATCTTCCAAAACTCCACCTACAAAGGAACTTTTAATGAAGACTTTAGAAGATCGTAAATAAATCTACCTAGAAAACCTTGAAAATCAAAGTGAAGAATACTTCAGATTCTATTTCTTCTTTAGAAAATAAATCAAGGATACAGAATTAGAAGAGTTACGATTTCCTATTATTCTCTTACAATTTATCATATCAGTCGGTCTCAAAACTGGGAAAATAGTATTCTTGAAATCGACTTCGTCTTATTTCATCGTGAAGTATGTATAGACCCTTAATTAAACTTAATACCTCGTTCTTTGGTGCCACGAACGGTTCGCACAAGAACCTCCTTGTCGTCCTCCTCCCACAGATCAGATTCTGCCTTGGCGGTGACGATGATCATCAACAGGGCGACACCGACCAGCGCCAAACTCCACCACAGCTTCATTCTTCAAACATAAAAAGAGAAAAAAGAGGATGAAATGAACGTCTCGTTAATCTTCTCCTTCTAATCAGCGTTGTTTTAATTATTACACAAGCATCGAAAACTCGGATTGGATAGGCTTTGATGAGAAAGAAAGGTTTGCTGCAAATTGAAGATGGCTAGAATCAAGGTGAAGCTATCATGTTCCTATTCAACATTGCTGTCTCACCGTAGAAAATATGACGTGACGGATGGGTATAGCCAAAAAAATATTGTGTTCCATAAAGATGGAACAATGTACTTTCGAAAATTTTTTATTTGTCTCGTTTCTCGCGTTTTTCCCAGTTTTCGTGGAAACAGATTCGAGTGTTCGTTAGAAAATCGTGCGTGAATCGATTTTCACTGCACAAATATAAAATCAACGGGCGATATTCTCTTTTTTTAAATTCTTTTTCTCTTTCTCGCGAACGTTTACCATTGCACGAGGTTTGAACGTTATTTTTTCTCTGAATGGCACACCCAAAATTTACGGATCAATTCGTTCGTGTCACTGACGCGAAATTGGAACTCCCGTATGGGAAGAACTAATGTTTTGACAGTTACAGAATTCTCGATGGTTATTGCTCCATTGGTATCGAACTGATTATGGCTCAACTTTCGTACGCTGATCGAATCGACCAAACGAGGTTCACTCGTTAAGGTAAGCATTTAATTGTACGATATATTATCGTTGTATGCGTTAATAATATTGTAACAGATAATGTTTTATTTTACAGGGTCTATGCTGTTCGAGTGGGTAATTGCCCGTTTTATTTCGAGCGATAAGTTATGTACGTGTAAAAACATTGCTCGTAGTTTGCATATCACCAGGAAAGTTTTGCCCACTTGTCCCTCGTAAATTTTGTAATCTCTCGACAACATGGGAAGTACTAATTGCCAAAGCTGTAAGCCTCAATGAGTTCTCCTTGTAATTATTGGAGTCAACGAGAGACCATATTTTGGAAGAATCAGACTAAGTGACTGATCAAGTACATGTCTAGTGTTTTCTGCCTTGATATTTGATTGCACACTAGGAATAGGTTTTACTGAAAACAAATAGAGATTTGTTGCATAAGTTCTCATAAATATTTTTATAAATACTGGTAATATGAAGAAATATGTATAGGCAAGATTGAAGTCTTGATATCTTGTTAATATTTCTATGCACAGAAAGTACATTGAACTAAATCAAATCAAGTAATACTCTAAGCCTTCAATATTGTTTATTTACATGTTCTAATATTACTAATAATTTCAAAAATATTCAGAACATTATATGACCCATTGTATGTGTATACCGTTGTTTGACACAGATATATGCACTGGTTAAATCGCCATGTTAATTAATAGGGAAGTGCGGGGGCGAGAAAATTATACCGAAAGCAATTCGTCGCCCTTCTATAGGAGGAAACGTTCGTTTGTCTCTTACATTTGCACCGCAATTACTGAAATCTTGTCCATTTGTGTCAACGATTTCGACAATCAATGCCAATGAAACAATGATACGTTTATCTCATTACCAAGCTACTCTGCGGTGTAATCAATCGAAATTGTTCGGACAATAAACGCCGAATAACCGGTTTACACGCACCGATAGCCTTGATTTTATATCATCAGGGGAAAGTTAATTTTGCATTACCGCGGAACGCCATCGCCATCGATAAAATATTCATGGTTTTATGTTTCGAAAACCGATAAAGAGGCAAGCTTTATTTGTAATTCTTCTTTTTCACCGTATCTTCATGTCAGCAAGCGTTTAAAGGACATAAATTACTTATTTTGAGAAATACATTTAAGAGGATCAAGATACATGATACGATACATGATAATATAAATAATATCAGAAGATAAATGAAGACAAGAATTGATGTAATAAATAACAGATAAAGACTTATCACAGAGATAATGAATAAATAAGTGAAAAATGAAAAAAATTTTTGGTAAAATAATAAGATTAGAAGAGAAAGAAGGAAAAGGAAAACAGATTCACGCAGTACTTGCTCGCAGAATATGTATTTTATGAAAAAGATGATTAGGTACAGGCCTTTAAGAATTATATTAGAGTGTGCTTCCCTTTCAGGTGTAGAAGAGTATAAAAGAAGTATAAAATGAATGATAAAATACTCCTTTTGAAAAAATGTTCATAAAGAAGAAAAATACTGTGTCACGACTTCAAACCATCTACTTTAAATCATGTATCTACAGAATTTAAAATAAGTATAGTTTACTTATCTTCTGTTAAATTTGTTTTAACTAATACAATTTATTCTGAGTGATATTTTCTCTAAAATATTTGTTTTCAGCAATACGTTTCCATTAAAAAAGGAATTCAATTATATCCAAAGGAGCCATTGGTACTTATAATGTATACAACTAATGCTGCATAAATTTATTCAGAATGATTACTATTAAAGCGTCAAGTGCAAAAAATTATTTTGTAATAACCATAGTATTAACTTGTAAGGCAAGAAGTTAAGAAATAATGGAGAAGTCCGAAAATAAGATGGATATTTCTACAAAAAAAAAAGAAAAATATATGAATAACAGAACACTGGAAGAATAATCGTGAAAATTGAACGTCACGCGGTAATGAATGCCACGTTTTAATTAATTTCCTAAAAGAAACAGTAGAAGGACGATATCGATTCAGTTACTTGCTAGCTGTTACAAAAACTGGAGATTGAGAGAGCATAGTAGAACGGCGTGGGGTAAGAAGGGTGGGGAGGGAAAAGTACTATGCAAATTTTTATCGCTATGCGTCGTACAGTAAACTTTGAATCATTTTCACTAATAAGCTCTCCTAGAAAGTATTACGTGAAAATTCCTAATTGTTACTTAGTGACTAACGCCGAATCGCAGACTCAATTTTCTTGGAATGAACAACTACATACAATTAATGATTAGTGAGTGAACTTAGCAGCATTGCTATAGAAATGATAGCTTTGCTATGGTTATTTGTCGCATGCGTTCTAAATTGAAGTAAATTAATATTTCGTGGTACTCGCATAAAACTATTGCTTCTGGCGTTCATTGTTTCAAACTTTATTTTGATGGAACAAGAACGAACTGTATTTCAACTTGAAAATCGCGATTTTAGCTTTCATTCTATTTGACTTGTTCCGCGTACACACATATCCTTTCCAACGTTTTTCGACAGAAATCGATCATTACTAAAAATTACAGCAGATGTTGTTGGTCTCTTCGCTAAAAGCGAACACGATTTGGAGTACTACATGAGTATAGAATATATCGGTAGAGATATTATTATATTTCATTATCAATTTAATTATTACAGAAATGTTGGAAAAATTGGAAGTTGGAAAGGAAAAGGACATCATTCGTGCAATCAAGGTAACAATAATTTTTTAATGTGGAGAGAATGCGCGCCACGATGTATTATAATCTCGTTTCGACGAAAGGGATGTTAATTAATCTTAAGAAGCAACTGTCTTCGTTAACGTGGCGTTACAAACGAGAAACTACCCCCTAACTTTTTAAATTTATAATTAAGCTGGTTCCTTCACCTCCTTTTTCACTCTTCTTTTCAGAAACTTATATTACAGTTTGCTTAAATTGAAACATACTCTATCTACTTAGTTCTACCTTCGAGACCTTGTTAATATTTAATTCCTGGATTTAATAATTATGTCACTGCATAACAAGGTTTTTCATTACTTCATTAAAATTAATGTTACAAAAGCGTGTCATGTACCTACGATTTATGAGACACAAATTTCATGTAACTCGTGTTTCAACCCCTATATTTGTAAAGATAATCAAAATTCCTTTTTTCGCTACACTACCTTACACAATAAAAACTGGATGACTTAGAAAATATAAATAGCTCAATTGGTTAAGTACTCGCTCCTTATTCCAAAAGTAACAGGATCAAATCTTGACGGAGATTAAAAATTTTTTTTCATCGAGTATTGTGACGGTGAATAGTAATAAATTAAATTACATTAACCTTTTTATACAATTGTTGTTAAACATTAATTGAGTTATCTAGGAAAATAGTTTCTCTATAGAAGAAAATATTTCACAAAGTAATAAGCAATGACCGCACTTTTAGATATACGGAAACCAGAATTCAGAATCTCAACGGGATGGAGAGGCTTGACATGAAAATAGCTGTTTGAAGGCCTTGGTAGAATGAATTTTAATGAGGGACCGGGGGTGTAGGCATAAGAGAATGGCACAAATCGGCCCGAAACCAACGACGAAAAGTTTAATAACCGCGCGTTAATGAACGGCAGCTGCAGTTCCGCGAATCGTGCTTGCAGCCGTGCCATTTCGCACAGGCTGCATTCTTATGGGGTGAAAAGAACGGCCACTGGTGAGAGAAAAAAAGAGCGTTGGAGAGAAAAGTGTATGATAGGGAGGGGGAAGGTACAGGAGGAGTTGTAGAAGAACAAAAGGAAAAGAAGAAAAGAAGTTAAAAATCGGGAACACGTGGAGAAAAATCGAAAGAAATGAAATAATGGAAATTAAAACCGCGCAAGAAAAATACAAATGTGGGAAAACGGTCTGACGAAGCAAAAGGAAAGGATGTCTTAAAGTGCGAAAGATCAATAAAAATAAAAAGGAACGTTGATGGAAGAGGTGTAATTGAGTGAAAAAAGGTGAGAGACGGGAGCATGTATGTAAGTTCTAGAAAAAGAACTGGAAGAAAAAAAAGAAATGAGATGAAAAGAAAGAAATAGCAAGAGATTGAAAACGTAATTGAAGATAAGAAAAATATTATAATAAAAGGGAGAATAAATGCACTGAAGCAATAAAGTGGAATAGAAGAGCAAGAAACAGAAGTGGTTTAAGAAATATATATAATTAAAAAATTCAAGAGAAAAATAAGTAAAAGGACAAAATAAAATATACTTGATGATGAATAAAAAGTAAGCATCAAATAAAGCAGGAAGCTGAGAGACAAGAGAAAGTGATAAAAAGAAGATAAAAAATAAATTAATCATATACATAAAACACCAGACAAACGAATGATAAGGAGACTAAATTAACTGGAATATAGATTACAAATAAAGTTCTTCAAAAGAATTCCCTAAGGATTTATATTCTTCCTATCATTCATTAATTTATTTCATTAATTTCATTAAAATCTAACTAGTATTATTATTAGCGAGATTATAACATTTGAATGATACAAAGCAAAAGACTAACATTCCTCGAATTATTGTACATTTCTAATTAACGTTACACATTGTCACTTTCAGGTTGCGCCGGTATGCGATTAAACGTTCATGTTAGCACAGGCTATTCAATACACCGTAATTATAATTTCGAAGCGACGTGACCATCGAGGAAATTTAATCTATTACAAAGAACATACAGTGTGAGCAATATTCAATACGTATCACTGCTACAATATTTGTGTATTGTATTAATTTTTAAGGTTAATTACTATTTTGTATATTACGAAATATTTTGTATTCTATTATTAATTTCCACGGATGCTCATTATTATTGCAAACGTTTGATTGTAGTCGAAATAAAACATGAGTATCATAATTAAAGATATTTTCGTTTGTTTATTTTATGTCTATTAACCATTTTCGTAATCTCTGATGATTTAACGAGACAAAATTTTAATGGGATAAAATTATTTCTATGTAAATTATTCTCTGATATACGTGTACGTAATATTTAAAAATGTAGCTCGATCCAATGAATTTCTCTCGAAAAAGCTAGTGCTTTTCGAATGGTGGTTCATAAATATGCGGAACGACGTGTGATAGCGCGACAAAATTGCGACAGTGCACGACGGCCCTGACCGATCCCGGCCACGGAAGCTGTACATTGATTTGGTAAAGGGTGCACACGACGATACGCATAAATCATTGTTTCAAGGTCCTTCCTTACATCACATACAGTTGAATGATGTACCGTTAGAGGCGCATAATATGCAACGCTTCGAGTACGTCTTCAAAGAGACCTCTTGAAATTGATCCTGTGTGAAACAGTGGCTCTCAAACCGACAGTTTGGTGAACGAAATTCAAGGCAAGGACAAAGCCACTGGAAAGCTTGTTACAGTGACCTCGTGTTCATTATTTAAAATTCGGTTCCCGATCTCGACACGGTGTGGTTTACAATTGTCAGGCGTTTCTTTGAGAAAGAAAAATAAATATAATATTAATGAAAAATAATAACTTATGGCTAATAAGGAATAATTTTGCAATTACTTTTTTATAGATGAAATAATGAAATTATAATTATGATCATTTTGCAACACTTTTAATTTTTTAACTAATCACAGACTTTCCTCAAATAGCAATCCTTACCTTAAGTTTTGAAAGTAATAAAAATTCTGTAAATACACAAGTAAATCAAATGAATTATCAAACGAATTCCATTTGTAACGAGATGACAATTTCATTTGTCAGTAACATCATTGATCTCATCTGTTATCAAACGCATGAATATTTTCATCAAAGTATATCGACATTGTCAAGATCGATGTTAGGAGTCACCACCGTGTATACCATGTCTGGTCAAATCAGTATTGTCCGCTGTGCCGCTAACCTAGAAACCAGACGAAACGATCAGCAAGATACATTTCGTTGATGTAAAAACGCACTGATCATAGGAATAACATGAAACCTACAAAATTTGTATCACGCAATAAGATAAAAATTTCCAATAAAAATTTCTATACTCACATGTCTCCAACTAATGTAAGAAAACAAATCTTTATTGTTCTCTATCGTAAAAAATTCAAAATTTCTTATATAACTCAACGACTGTTCATTTCAAAGGATTCACTGCACGTAATGTATGTCATATACTCTCTCCTTTTTTGTATTATTCAGTTGATTAAATTCAGGGTTGGACAGTAGCAAAGAACAACTGCCACTATATAACCACTGCCCTACGTAATAACACGTCGCCAGGTTGTTTGTAAACAGGGTTTAACAAAGTCAGCAATCGTATGTAACAAAAATCGTAAGTTTCAATATTTTTACCTTGATTGTTATGTTGATACCGTTAAAGAAAGCTTCTGATATCACGTTATACTGCTGACTTCTAATCAACGTTATTTACTAAGTTTGAATTACCCTTCAAGAATACGCCAATTAATCTCGCAGCGAACGCCATCTCTCCAGTGACCGCGATAATAATGTAGAAATCATTTTTATCCACAATATCATTTGCACAGAGTGGCGCTGAAGTTAGTTACAGTAACCGATTACAATTGTACATATTTCAAGCACTAAAGCGAAACGAGCAAAACAAAATTTGAAGGTGTAGAGAATTTTGCGAAATAAGAAATTTTTCTTTTTTATAAATTGAGATACATATATATATTAAATTTAAATTTAAATTTATTACAGCAACGAAACTAAACCAAGTATCTCTCGGTTCTACATAAATTGGAATTTTTGCAAGGACCACAAAAGCAGCGCTGTCTGTGAGCGGTTATTACTACTACACAATTACAGAAGCTCCTAAAGTAAATTTTATGAACGTGGCTTTATCCAGTAACATTGAAAGGCAGTAGTAGTAGTAGTTGGAAGGAGAGTTGAAAGAACTGTAGGGAATATTTTAAAGACACATGTCGTTTGACAAAATAATCTCTGTTATAAAGAAGCAACGCAATGATCTTTTCAGCCACAAATAACCCTCGACATATGTTTTAGGGATAACTAATCGTCTGTAGTCCACGTGTTTCCACGAGATTCTTTGAGCAGGAGATTTCTTACAATGGAATCTTTCAAGGGGAATCTTATTTACCTTTAAGGTAAACTTTTCAACCTTATAATGACAGCATCCTTCAGGGAGGTCGGAAAGATTAAAAATGTATGTTTAGGATTTATTTTATGCCTTTGGTATTTACATAAATACATTGACTTCCAGACTACGTTTGAATTTCCAAGCCACGTCGAAGAAATGGACGTATAATGTACTAATAAACAAAAGGTAAATATATAGAAGCGAAATACAGAGAAATGAAAAGAGTATGTTTTTATAACCAAGAAAAGGTATCAATCTGGTCTGCTGAGTTTGGTCTGAATCGATAAACCACCATACATATAAATACACCTTTTAGCAGGGAATTGTATTGTTGATTTTTCTTTGTAGGTTGTTCATATTATAACCAATGAAGAAGAGAGGAAAAAAATCAGTAGTATCAAATGTAAATCAATGCCTGCTTTTGAATATCATTGGCAACTGCAACGACTTTGTACAGGAAACCAGTTGTTACGTTTGCTTGAAGTAATTTGATTAACCTCTTGCCTTATCATTTGAGTTCCGATGGCGCGTGCTATAGTCAACAGCAGCGTCGGTCACTTGACAAGCCATTTCGTCCGAACGTAGCGAAGAATAACATATGACTGACAAGTTAAGACTTGCGAGACAGGAAAACATCGACGAAAATTAACCACAAGCCTGATCCGTGATGTTTACATTGGACCCTAAACCACGCCCCTCATACATATTCTCGTGTTTAGCGTGATCTTACCACGAGTCTCACACAATATTATAGACGAAGGACTTAACGAGTTTCATTTTGCATATTTCATTATGCATATTGCATTCAAATTATAGTTTTATAACTTTTTAAGATTTTATAAAATTATATTGTATAATAACCTCTTATTCATTTTAATACAGATTTTATAATAAATTTTTAACAACCTTTTATTTATTTATTACTAAATGATGTTTTTAATTTCAAAGATATCCTCATTAGTTTTGTGAAAATTAAATGCCTGCTAGGCACAAACATACATTGTACTGGGATCTTTAAAATCAGTAGAGCATAGTAGAACGTAATGAGTGTATATAGGCGGACGAAATGAAAGAAAGGGGAAAAAGGAATTTGAAATCGTTAAAACTCCAACGTAACAGAGCACGAAAGTCGTTAAGTTAATTTGGCGTGTCACTCGGAAAATTCTCTTTAATTACGGAAGTCTACTCGAGCTTTTTCTATACTGGAACCGTAAGAAAGCTGCGTTTTAGAGGTTCCGCCCTTATTACTTGGAAAGCGCTTTCCTCTTCAATTATAAAGCACTAACGAAATAAAAACGGGGGAAACAGTTACGAAAACGACGGGGAAAATTTACCTGGATCCTTACACGCTGCACACAATTTAAAAAAAAAGCATCAACTGAAAATGACATTTTAGTTATAAATTCCAACACAAAGCGAAAAATTGTTCAATTGCAGAAAACGCGTCGAGAATTACCACTCCTATTTCGAAGCAATATTACTATACTCAAAGAAGAATCGGTCAGATGAAATATCACTAGAAATATTTAAAAAGAAATATAAAATTATTCAAAAAGCAAATGAATTTGACAAATTTGAGATACAAATTGAATGCAGTCATAAAAATGGCCTACTTCGTGCATCTGTATATTTAAACCAGTTTTAAACCGATACGAAGATAATCTTCTCTCCTATATTACCTAGTGAACAAGTTACTTATGCGAAGTTACTCCCCCAAATACAAAGTAAAGCTATAGATAAATATTATCAGTTCTATTGACATACAACCAATAGTAGACTAACCTAACTTCAACGTTCAACGTTCGACACTCCGCCTTTGCCCGAACGATTTTATACAATCCAATTTATATTCCCTTTGATAACATGTAACATTTGTTTGACCCATTTACCAACCGAAAACGATATTATCGACGTAAATCAGGCGCTGGAAATTTCGACTGACTACCTCGTATGTCTTGCATAATCATAACGGTTAGGAGAAAGATAGAGTGATAACGGAGCGAGAAAGAAACACAGCGACAGTGGCGCGTCGGTGTGACTTCACCGAACAGGCAACGAGAGGAAATCCTGACGATACTTGTCGGCGTGTTTAACCAAGGAAATTCTGTTTAATTAGAGAAACCCACTCGAGGCTTTCTTGCGGAGAAAGCTATTTTTAAAAGATCCCTAGCATCTCCAAATCCACCCTCGTTGTGTCCTTTCTTCTGCTCTCACTGTGTGCGTTGTAAGTAAAGCTCGCTTTGCTTTTATTTACAGAGGCGTGTCAGATAGAAATTACGTTAAGAAAAGGAGAGACAGACGAAGGTAGACAGGACAAGGAAAAATGCGTGTACGAAGGAATCTTGTCGAGGAAGGTATGTAAATAAGTAGTAACATGGAATGCACACATGGAATACGTTTCTTTAGCCATTATGGTAGCTCGGGCTAATAGATTCTCTGAAAATGTCTTGGATAATAAGAAACGACACATTGAACAAAACAAATTCCATGAAAACCTTTTGAAATCCATTTAATAATTTTCAAACCTTTGTTTAAATGAATATAATTTGTAATTTATTTCTAATTTAGTATTAATCTCCGTATTTTCAGGTTTGGAAGATCGTTGAAAAATGAACAAAAGTGTATCAAATATATACTATTGATTTTATGAATAATTGATTCGACTTTATAAATTTTCGAATCGGAATTGACAAAATTATTAGGACACTCTGGTAGATATCGTGGAAACCGAGAGACAATACAGCAACTTTTACCTATGCCGAGAGTCGTCTCATCGATGACCATTGTCGTCACGTTCAGTGGCGCATATGTGTGTACACAAATGCATTCATATTTGAAAATTGAAAAGGAAGCTTGAAAAATAACGAGACTCTCCAGAATACCTTTACCAAGATGAATATGCATTGACTATTATAGCAGTATATAACCAATATATTTCATTGAATACAAAACCAAAAAATATTCGTTAAATCAGTCAAAATGTACAAAGTATTACAACAGCAAAAATGTTCATCAATTTTTACAAATATTTGATATATTCCACACGAAATAAGAAACATTCTAGTATTAACTAGAAGTTCATATCACATTTGTTTCCAATGTTGTGCAATCACAAGGGTAATTTATTTATTATCCGCTATGTTCCTTAATCAAATTTCGGCTCAATTACGAAATATCACCAGTTCCGAACTAAATTCTAATCAAATAGTCGATTATTGCGTACGATATACACGGTTACGTGCACGAAGACATAGTTCTAAATTAAGACGATAAATGGCGCTATATTTGGATATCCTGTATCAACGACGCGATAGCACTGAGATTGTTCTCTTTGTCGAACTTCCTACCGATTGCGGAGCATTGCAGATTTCGAAGTAAACACACATTCGTGTATTCCAAGCTATTGACTCCTACGACAAGAAAAAAAAGCTGAAAATAGTAATCGGCAAAGGGTAAAGCAGGAAATGTGCCGCGTCCCACTTGGCAACACTCCTGATTTGGAAATGTTGCATGTGTAAGCGCAATAAAGGAAACAGAACCGAGGGAGTGAGGTTAGGTAGGCAGTGGGGATGAACGAAACGAGAAGCCGTTCCTGAAGTCCAATTAAATTAACGACACAAACACGTGCAAAATACCGTTCGACTGACAAGGAGTTACATGTTTGTTGATGGATCAAGGCTGCCATTACTTTTCGTGTAATTTAATATTCACATCTTTCACGAGAATTCAATTATCGTCATACGAGTCCATCGATTTTAATTGAAGCGATTGATGATGTCAGAGATGCATTTAAATGTACATTCTTTCCTTTCATTTTAATTTTAAATCATCTTATTTTTATTTCTAACAATTTGATTTTTGATTTAACTAGGTTATGTTTCAAATTGGATGCTAGTGAGAGTATAAATGTCACTACGATAGTTTCTGAGAACAATATGCAGGGAATACACAAAATATAGTCTGGTGAGTAAACAAAAGTAACTTTAAAAAATAAACTGTGGTAATATTTTACTTTATGATAGACAAACAATATTTAAATATCATATTTCTCCCTTTTCCAAGAATATTCGGTTAAAATAAATGGTTCGCCTGCACCAATAAAATTCTCACCTCTGACCTTCGTATCTTTAATAATTCCAATAATATTGATATCAATTAATTAAAGCAGGGTACACGAATTTAAATGGAAATCAATGGAGTTATAATCAAAATAGAAAGGTTGACCTTTCGTCAAATCAATATACCTTGATTTTAAGCGTTTTAACTAACGCTGGAATACGATTCAAATACAGCGTAAAGATATTCGAGTCTGGATGCATGTGGCTAGTCAGTGGCGGAATCGACTTTTCGTTGCTGGAAGCTGTGTAACAGCCAAAACGTCGACAGCCGGATAGAATTGACGAAATTATCGGGAGCAACGGAGTGAAGACGAAGACAATGAAACAATAAACGCGCGTTTCCCTTTGTCGAAGTTGCTCATCGAGGCTATTGTCGTGTTGCGACGTGGTGCGCAGCCGTCATCGCTTTCCGACTTCGGACAAGACACTACCGGTATCCAGGGTGCAACCAAACCGGCCAAAGCGACGGGAATCGAGTTTATGAGAGTTCGAGAGCGATGGACATGCAGCGATATGCGCGAGGCGATCTTTAATCGAGTGTCAACGCTGAGGTGGAGATAGGCAATAAACACGTGCTGCCCTCTGTGCAAATGGAAACGAAGGAAGTAAGATACCCTAGAGGAAACAATCTAAGAGTATCGTTATCAAGTGCCTTATTCTATGACGATTGAGATGGAACAATAAATTTTTATGAACCAAGTAAAATATTATTTTTAATGTGATTATATTCATTTGTCATGATAATTCTACGTACTTTCCTTCTACAGATACAAAGGAATCCATACATTTTTACGAAAAGTAATTATATTGTCATACGATACTCTATATATGACATCAGCTTTGGGATTTCAACCAGAGTTCATGTACCAACCCTTAGCGAAGCGGGGGAAGCCCCCGTAAGCTCCAGAGCTTAGCTTGGACAACGCAGAACTATGTAGAGGATTACGTTTCAAGGAGCAGAGAGATCACGTTTTGAGAAAATTCTGAGGTACAAGAATCATACTAGACACTTAATACAGTAATGTGTCTCCCAAAGTTAAAATTAAGATTTAAACATTTGTAAATTCTAAAATCTTTGAATACTTTCGCCTAAACAAACAATATTTCTAGCAGCTTCGTACAATCGACAAGGGAGAAATCTCAAAGAATGAACCAAGGAACGGAAAGAAATAAGGAAATCATAGAAGAAAACTGTAAGAAGAATCACAGAAGTTCGAAGAAATTGAATCTCAGGGCACCAAAGTGTTTGATAAAGGCGAAAAAATTGAAATGTCAATAAATGGGGGCAACCGAAAGAGCCAAGGGAAGCGAGAAGGTATAATATAGAAGGTAGCCGCCCACGCGACAAAGTAAAGGATGGGATATATAGTCTGTTGGAAGAACAAGAAAAAGACACTAGAAATGGAACCAAATAGGAAAAGACGAACAATAGAAAACGAGAAGGAAAACGCGGATAAAGGTTCTGCCTAAAAGGAAAGATAGAATATAGTAGAGTACAGGACGTATCGCAAGTGTCATGAGAACAGCTCAAGTAGGATGCAATACTGAGTTTGCTGCAGGCAGCAAAGCAGATAATGCGTCGTCAGATATAGACCATGCGGTAGCTCGACACACGCAGCCAACTAGCCTCGACATATCCATGTAGGGGACGTTGCTCTTGGATTCAGATATACATGCCTCTCTATTACATTCGTCTCCGAACCACGCGTCTTTCGCGAAAGACAGCCTTTCTCAGGAATACTGGCACAACTTCGAGTGCGCTATTTCTCTACACAAATGCATATTCAAGGTTTGAGGTACATTTCGAGAAGAATGAATTTCTACGACACCATGAGACCAAGTACTTTCGGAAACGATTTAAGGAAAAGTATATACATCTTCAAGAGAATAGACAAATACGTGAATAACGTTGTTTGGTCGCCTAGGGATTTTCGAGACGTAAGCAGACGTCTAGGGAATTTCTATTGTACTCTACTTATTGTTGGTTTTATTTACCCCGATCTTTTTTCCACTATATATATATATATATATATTCATGGTAGATCAAGATGTGCATGATCGTGATATGGGTTGATCCTACGAATATATATAGTCGTTATTGCGTCCCGCCAGCAAGTCCAGCTTGTATTTGGACTCGGATTAGTCCATGGATATCGAAGTCATTAGGTGGCAATGAAACCCGGCTAATATGGACATTTATGGGACGGCTGATGTTGTGTAATTGAACAGATATTATAGGTAATTAGTTAGAGGGGCTCGTTCAGTCTTGTCATCAGTAATATCGAAATTTGGTTGAAATTCCGTTTCTGATGTGAAATTAAACATTTTAAGAACAAGGTTGCATTACTTCGGAGATTATTATTAGTTACTATTGCTATTCAATTTCTTTAATAGAACTAATCAAATATATCATTTTCAAATGCATTTTGTTGTAAACTCAAACACAAAAGGATAATCGACTATTTTCTCGACAAACTCTCCCAATACAATCATTAGTCGATCGAAGTTGCTGGCACACGAGTCACGAGTGCCGAGACATATATTTTTGTCCATCGGGAACTGCTATCATACACACATACCCGTTGATTCTAAAAAATTTGCAAGTAACCATCCACGAGTGACCTTTGAAGGCCACCCATTTCTTTGTAGCAGGCTCGTTTCGAGTTCGGTGCCTGTATATTTTTAGTTACCGGTTTCCCTTTTCTTGTATATTACTGGGCTAGCTGCGCTGTAAAGGACCATTTTTGCTCATGGCCCGGATAAATGACCAAGTGGAGATATGCCTACCGTTCAAAGCTGTACTCTCAAATCTACTCTGATCCGCTAGCATTATATGTAAAAATCCGATTTCTCGCCATCCATCTACTTTTTTTTTATTTCAGGAAAGGCAAAAAGGAGAGAGAAATGAGTCCAGTAGTCGTATATTTACCGAAGTATTCCGTTGAATATCAAGTATGTATATCTGCACTGATATCTCCAATTAAAAATTTCTCTTAGATGGTCCCTATGGAGTATGCAAATGTATTAGCAGTGCACGTATGTATGTGTGTGTGAGACAGAGAGAGAAAGAAGAGAGAGAGAAAATTGGTTGAAAAATCAATTCGTAAGAGAAGTATTATAATGCTTGAAGAATAATGAGGTAGAATATCATCCACAGTTTTCCTTGAACCAACTTCCTATATTCTTGTCATATGAATAATTCATAGATGGAGATAAGTAATAAAATATTATATACTATAGGACCCTGAGTCGAAGTGTATCTATTCCACTACTTTTACGCGTGTCACAACCACAATTACCAGTTGAAACGAGCTCCACGAGATTATAACACTCTGTTACTGAAAGCACCAATGTTTAATAGCCTGGTCGCCCACGAGTACCTGGTATCCGGGTAGTGAATGTCGTACGAATTTGCAAACAAAAATTTGACATGGAAAATGTCATTTTTTATCTGAAATAATATGGCGTATTACCGAGAAAATTTGGAAAATAGACTCTTTTTATAAATTATTATCTAATTTTTAGCTATCAGTATAGGTATCTAAGAACTGGCATAACAACATAAGATTGTAGATCTTTCAATTATAGAACTTGACCCATAACCTCAAAATGAGTTAGAGTCAGCGGATTCAATGAAGTGTTAAGACTACTAGAAAGTAGTAAAAACATGGAGAAATCTATCGAGTCACGTATACGAGTACTATTTCGATAAAATCCGAGAGACTGGAAAAAAAATCACGTTGCTGGACAGAGGTTAAAGATAATTCGTATTGACTATCCTATCGTGGCTTTTTTTTTCTCAAAATACTGATACACCAGGTTTCTTGAACAACCATTCGCCGTTTCCACTATTTATCGAGAAACGAATGTCAAGGTTAACCATTAATATTTCGATTTCGTCTTATTTTTTTCACTTACCATTAAATATATACGTAAGAAGATACAAATATCAAGTTTTTATATACACACACCACAAAGTTGTTGCATCAGCCATTATGTACCACGATAAAAATAAATTTTCTTTTTTAAACTGTACATGTAACAACTCGGTCGACTTGAAATAGAAACTGGCATACGCAAAAACAATCTATTAAAAAAAAAAAAAAAAAAAAAAAAAAAAAAAAAAAAATTTGGTCCTAAGAGAAATTTTCAAACTAACCAGAATATCATTATTATATCGTATATTGTATACGATAAAGATATACTCCGATTCGTTAATCTTTTTTCCGATGATAAAGAATTTCTTCCTCAATCCACTCCAGTCGAGTTCAAAATTCGAGTCACACGTAGATTCACCGCTAGTTCACGGAACTACGAACCGAGATCGTTTCCCCATTTCTGGCCGATCACAGTCGAGGTCATATTGGGGGAGTGGAATTCCGTCGTGTCGCGGGCTTCGATAAGTTCAATTTAATCGGGAGTACGAGAAAGCTCACGAGAGTCCAAAGGGGACTCGAATCCCTCCTTTCTCCTTCCTCTTCCCTTCCGCGGAGCGAACGCCGAAAATCCGGGTCACTGCACATCGTCTCAAAGAAATCTACAGCCTACCCATCGCTATGTAATTTCGGGATTCTGCGTAATTACTACTGATGACCCAATAAATCCCGCTCTCCGGCAAGAATCTTCAATTTCCGTCTTTCCATCCTATATCCGCTACATGTGTCTCTTCAACGTCCCTCTTATTCCTCTGCAAAGCCTCCTTCTCTTCTAGCCGTCTCTTAAGGAGAACCTGGTTTTCTCCGGCGAAATACAAATTTGTCCAGGCGTATTTGAAAAAGAAAGAAGAAGGGGGAAGAAATGCTCGAGGGACGAGGCGCGGAAACGCAAATGCTCGCAGCAGCCTGGTGAATCATTTATCCGCGTCGTTCGTTCTGCGAGCCCAGCGACAGAATCTTTCTTCCGTTGGCCTCTTTGCTCGCCTCTTCCGGCATTGTGAATCCTTCCCCACTTTTTTCCTGTTTTTGTTTCTTGTTGGACTTCAGAGAGCTGGATCTCTGAATTACACAAGATTCGGTTTCTTCATTTATTAATCGTCTCTTGCGGTATGGATAAGTTGTATGATAAAAGTATAAAAAGAAACAAAGAAATTAGAGAAGTGGAACGGATGAGTTTCGTTTAAGCTTTGCTAATAGAGGTTATACGTGTTTACTATAAAGTTGTGTGTAGTTTCATTGAAGAAGATGTAAATCTACTTCATTCTAAGTGGATACAATTTAAGTGATAGATCTGGAGTGACTCGTGAAGCCAGAGATCTTTCTAGGGTTAAAAGCAATCTGCGATTTCTATGTATGTTACGTACCGTGATACAGTATCCTTAGTATTTTTAATTCTTTTTAATTTTACATTTCTCTCCCCTTTTAAATTACTCTCGTATACTGCACACTTTTGTATCTTAACTGTTTATAAATGTTTCTCTTCTAATTTTCATATGCTGTAGAATATATAAAATACACTTAATGTACATATGAACAAAGTAGCTTAATTGAGAGCGGGAAAAAGGAACCTGGAAATGAAGGTTAAGTAGACAGTGCAAACAGCGTTGAAAGGATAATAGACACAACACCATCTACTGGAAACAAACGGCGTTCGCAACTGCCAGAATTCGATGTTCTCATTCTCACATCAATTCGTTCATCGTCAGGAGGTGTCACTACTAATATTTCTAGCGCGTTCGTAAAACTTTCTCGTAGGTTATATTATCAAACTGCAATACGTTTAAATTAATATTAATAACATTTATCGTGCAATGCAACTTTAAAGTTGTTTCTAAGGAGTAAGTTCATTTTATTATCTAAGTATCTATCGAAGTAACCTAAACTTGGGCCTTTCTGCTGACTAACCAAACACATTTTCCTACCATCATTTCAGACTGCATGTACTTTGTAAGTGATATTACGTGCAAGTACGCCTTCAAAGAGTACAAAGCACGCAACTTTAAATACAATTTCCTCTCAACATTTCAACTATATATTCGGCTGCAGTATAATACACAACATGTACGTTTCGTATTCTCTAATTATTTAATATCTTTTCATTCGTAATTTCTTGTATCGTTCACCGGCTCTTTCCTTCCGTTTATCACTATACTAACATAATTTCTCTTTCAGACTAAAAATACTCCAGACGAAACAAACACTCGTATACCTAAATATTCAGCGAAACCGTTTACTTCAAAGAATTTTACGCAGAGGTTAATTCAGCGAAGAATAGAAGCAAGAATCAGTAACGAAATTTCCAAATTATCCGACACACATCTGGAATTATTCTCAGAGGCCACGTTTTGAAACGAACCGGCATACCGTTGGTAATGCAACTGCAGGTCCGTATACATTTACGAAGGGCACTTATGTCGAGAGAGAGAGAGAGGGAGAGGGGGGGGGGGGATGACGAGGACTCGTCCATGCAAATTGACATTAATATGCAATTGGAACAATAGATCCTAATTAATTATCTCCGGTTAATTGGGATGTCGTGCCACGCGGCACGGCATCTTAACGAAGTTACTGCGCATTCTCTCTAATTTGGCAGCAAAACGATACAAAATAGCAGCACGTTGCCAAGAAATTAATATTTACCACGGTAATTCCAAGCATATGCGCTATAACTTTACACGTCTTCTGCTTTACACGGGATTTCGATGTGCTAATATTATTAAAATTACCCATTTAGTATTACAACTACAAACTTAAACTCTGTAATCATTTTTGCTACCGATGTTCCCATTTTTATTTCATTCCGCGTAAAATTAGGTTATTACACATATCTTTACATGTGGCACAATAAGAATTGTTTGAGATTTTTTTAGAAAACTCGTATTCGAGATTTATATACGAAGCTGAACTGCTGCCAGTCTTACACCGATGCCATTAAATTACTTTATGATACTTCTTAAAATAGACGAGTTCGTTGATAAACGTTTGAATATAAATTGCTAAGATGATGAATTGATCTTGCTCTCTGTCTCAATATACATATCCTCTCATTTTCATAAATCAGGTATATAAATATGTTACTAATCTACTCATTTGATTTTGCTCAATCTACTCAAACTATAAAAATTTAATCTTCTTAACTCGCATCTGCTATTTCCCCACTAATACTAATGTAATTAAAATTCACTCTCAATTCTAATTGTAATTACAGGGTACCATTTAGAGAAGTTAACCAAATCGATCCTGAAACCTGCAAAATCGGTAAAGAGATCACCAGGCTAGCAGGTCTCGTTTAGAAATCACAATGGCTGGCCAAAAGTTGGTAAACCAGAAGAGGGCGTGTGCGATTATCCAGGCAGCGTTAAGCGAAGCGACTTGAAATCTAGATGTTACCGATAAGACCATATCTGCAAGATACGATCAGCACCTCAATGCCAGCGGCATGTCGCTGGGTTGAATTTGAAGAGAAGTGAGAAAGAAAGGGAGGTATGGCGGTAAACGACGAAGAGGAATAGAGAAAAGAAAGGGAAAAAGTGAGAGTCGCGTTAAGCCGCGATAAGAAGTGTTTTACGGTGAGATCGTTACGGGACGATCCATTTTTCTTGCAGCAGCACGAGAAAGATCGCGGAACGAGGAAGGAAGGAAGTGAAGAGGTTTGCCGTTTACATACCGCGGTATTTCCGGTACCGTGTCTTCCGGCGATTCGAAAGAACCGGAGGAGCTTCCCCGACTGAGTCTCCTCTCTTTTCTGAACCCCGTGAGCAACAAACCACGACATCGTTTTACTCTGATGTTCTGCGACTGTTACGACACAGAATGCTCGTTACAGTTTCGGTTACTATATTATAAATTTGGAAAGAAATTCTGTACCTTTGTGACTTTCTATTTATAGACTTTTCATGTTATTGCTGTTTGTAATAGCTTAAAAGGTTATTGAAATATGAATTCCTAAACGGTAATTTTTCTGAGCTTGAGAAGGTGTATTTATTTTTCATAATTCTTTTTCTTAAGCTTTGATTGTAAGTTCTTAGTAGGATAGTTTATGGACTGGGTTTGCAGAAGATTTTCTGACAAAAACATAGGAAGATGATTGTTTGAATCCCATAAAAGGGATACTGTAAGATAACAGGGTAAGCTTATCTTCAAATAAAGTTGTTACATTAATACTAGTAAAATGAAAGTAACAGTGTAGAATATGTTCTCCACCATTTTGTTAAGATTTTACTACATTAGAAGACTCCTTTACGCTCTATTGTAATCATTTGTAACAATATTTATTTACAGCGAGTGTTTAGAAGAATTGAGAAAATATTGACTTTTAGTAATTGCAAATTGGCACTCGTTCAAATAAGATGTTATATTTGCTATAATATTTCATGTTTGTTTTGTACTATATACTTTAAATTTATAGCATTTATTTTATCTTTTTTATCTCAACTGTTGTTTTTTATGTCAACTGTTTGTTACCGATTGGGTCAAAGACGCGAATTCAATTTTATTAAATGAACAAAGAAATTTGAATTGCCTTTAATTTTATTTAATTCTACGCAAGAGATAAACCTTGTGGTTTTAGTACTGACAACAAAATTCCGAGACGTTTACCGGATGGATCGCCCTCGTAGGGTAATTCACAAAAGGAGGTTACCCCACGGGTGTGAAAAGTGTTCACTTGTAGCTATTATGTGTTATATATTGCACCCGACTGTAATGCTCGGTGAAAGGGTTAAAACCCCGGACAGAACGAATACATTTCCTCAGTGGAGAAGGGGAACAGGAAGCTAAGGCGTCTATTACAAAGGGAAA
>NW_016925401.1:278035-303924 GCF_001483705.2 Eufriesea mexicana
AAGAGGAACGGAACGGCGTAAACTATGCGCCATTTACATACAATATATCCACCAGTAAAACCGCATTTTCTGCTTTATGCGACATCTACGTCTTCCGTGACAGCCTGAGGTGAAATGTTTCTCATCCTGCTCGATGATTTACCTCGTAAACACTCGATGCTTGAATGTATTTTCGACCATGCAAATATATTCCGTCAACAAGCAACGAAGACTACTCCATTCGAAAACTCAAGATATCTTGATTGGCGTCCTTAAATCTAGAATACGAACATTTAAAATGAGCTATCTAGGTAGTACACGTTTCACAGATCGAATTCATTAGCACGTTCGTTCGATAAATTATCGAGCGAGATAACCGCAAAACTGATGTATCTCAGATTCAGAGATAATTGACATTTTAAACGATATACGACTTAACATTTAACAAATAATGTACTATAGTAGTGTAGTATTTTGTAAAATCACTTCACGTGTATTTTCCGAATGAAAATAGTCGACGAAAAACGAAAAGGCATATCATGAATATCTACGAGAGGTATATAGCATTAAAATTCTAAGAGGTTAGGATCTCGTAACGGAAGTTCTTGACAAACATAAAAAAGGCTAATGCATAATGTAGAAAAAAGGGAAGAAAGGTTAATTTATTAGTATAAGTCCGTATTCCTCGAAAAAACGTTCAGAATTGATTAAATATAAAATTATACCTTTTTCAAGCAGACAACCTATGGTAACATGCAAATCGTTTGTGATCATTTGTGAAGATATAACAAAATGCATCGATAAGATTTCATGGATCATAATTTATATTGTCGTATTGTATACGTAAATGAATGTTAATTTAAATGTCCATAATTTTCAACATCCTTAGAATATTCCTTTTATCTATTCAATTGCATCCGGAATTTAAAAAAATGAAAAACAAAAATAATAACTTACTGAAAGAAAAAAAGGTAATTAAAAATCAAATGTATTAAAATATATTTAAACATGTACCCATATAATGGAAAGTTACTTTCTTTTTATTATCTTTTACCTTCTTTTTTTATGCTGGAAAAATAACCAACATCGCAATTTCAAATATTCCTATCTAACGTGACTGTTATGTCAATGTTTCCTTCCGTTCGTTCAACTTTTTACTCTTCACTCTTTTCCTTGCCTATAGAGGAAAAAAAGAGTTCAGCTCGAATTACAAAACTATCGTAGATGAGCTTTTTTCCAATAGAAACCTATTCTGCCAAACAGCTTCTATGGTTATACGCGCGATATGGTATCTAGGTATGAAACTGACAATGGACCTCGATCGCAACCCCCCTTCTAACCGATACACGCCTTGCTGATAATTTAGCAGGCCGATTCAAACGATACTGTCGATACGACAAACTGCTCGGGGAATGCGAGATGCTAGCAAATTGGCGGCAACTATGTCGGCAGATGTGCCACAAATTGAGGTTAATTAAAGAGGGAAACAGCGTGGTAATACGGTCATGATACGTCTAAACGCATTCATATTCTTAATAGACATTAAGAATGTACTTATACGAACTCGGGCTTAATGCACAATTTGATATGATAAAATATACAGGGTGACTAGAAGTTAAACGAATATATCAGTCCTGCATATACATAGAGTGTAAATACTAAGTTGCAATTTAATCTGAATTTGAGGAGCACTGTAGTATTTCAACATCACCTCAAGCTGCATTATAATTTTAATCTACATCAATGAGCTACAAATGTTAATGGTGCTAAGAATATACTTAGACACTACGATAAGCAGGAAATCACAAAATGAGTGTCACTCGCACTTCAGGACTCATACATCAAGCTATCCAGTTATTCGCGCGCATGCTATGAAAAAAAGATCGGGATAGATTCCCGTGGACGAAGCCGGGACTTTCGAGGTTCGTGAAAAATATGCGTGTCACAGTACCATCGTGAAACCTTTCCCGACACGATAAAACACGACGTCGCGAATTGCTCATATGTTACCGAGGCCCATGTTCTCTCTCTTTTTCCCTCCCTTCTATTTTCCCACCTCTTTTCCCTCGCGTAATATGATTCCATCACAGCAATGGCAAATATTGCACACAATTTCCCCTCAAATTGCTCTCATGTAACTTAATTCGCTGGCGATGGTGAAGCACGTCTACCCTCTTCTTTTTTCCAACGGCGATAATTTCTCTCACAGTGTCGGTCACACAGATACGCTTTTTTGTCACAGCCTCCGCCATACTCCACGTTCACGTCGATCAGTTGCAACCGAAACGTTCTCGTTTCTCTGTTTTATATACGATTGTGATACTAAAAAAAAAATAAGTCGCAAAAGCTTAAAACGTAAATACAGATAAAGAACAATGTAATTTACGAATACAATATACTCGCTATAAATAATTCCCGCGCGATACGATACACATGTAGACCAGATCTTTCGTACTATGTTAGTCAAAACAGTTAAGGAATTCGTTTTCGTTAAAAGAATTTTAAATACTTCGCCAACTGAAAAAACACGAAACAAGGTTATGAATTTCCCACATTGTCACCATCAAATAAGCCTCACCGTTAATACGAATGCTATATTTTATCCCATAAGATGACCAACCCCCCCGCGAGAATTAGACATCTCTTGCCTAATCGCGTCATCTATCGAGTAAAAGTTAAAACATTTGATGTTCGGTCGGTAACTGAAAGCTTTTAAAGAAAAATTGTTAAGAACACTATCTATCGTTGTAACATGTTTAGAAAACCCGTTTACAAAGAGGTGAATTACACGGTGGCATTTTGTAAATAGGTAAAGCATAGTTAACGACTATCCTCAGTGTTCCTATTTTCACCTAAACTGGGAGTAACTTTAATTTATCAACTTCTGGGGAAAAGGGAACGAAGAAAAAGATAGTCGATATCCGAATTGGCGTGTTTTTTTCCAATGTTATCTGCTTCAAAGGGTTGTTGCAACATCATGTCGCTTACTCGATATCCTTTAATGAATTAACACACGAATGTGCAGAGGGTGACGCACACAGCTCGAAAAAATCGTTAACCATCGGCTATTCTATGAAGCTCGTGTGCTGTTCAAGATAAACGTGTATTACATTTTTCATATCGAGAAGTAGACCTTGCGTAAAAAACGGATAAAGAAGTATGTATGTGTGCAAGTCAATGCGCGTGAACTGTGTATATAGACCTTTTTATGAAATATGGTGTCTTCAAAGTAGCATATTCATTAAATGTGCTGTCATACCATCGCACATTTTTATGACGCCTTCGTTTAAAAACCTTTGTTAAAAAATTCTAAATATTTTATGGAATTATTACCATTTATATAGAGAATTTTTTTTGTCCCAAGTAATACTAATACTTTTGAAATTCTAAAACCGAATTATCAATATACAGTAATTTCAGTTACTTAAATAATAACGATTTCCTCTTTGGTTTGTTATTTCTTAGGTCTGCTCAGAATTCTAACACAGATAAATGGATTCGTATCCTTCAATAAAGAGGAACATTGAAAGTAAAATGTTTTATATACACCATGCAAATAAAGAACCTTCTATCTGAATGTGGGTCTCGCATTATCATACTTGCAGCATATATTAGATATTAGATAGTGTAGTTAATTAGGTAAAACTTTTTTTAAATTAAAAATAGGCTATTAAACGAAGGTAAGTTAAAAAATGTTTTACAAAAAATTTTGATGATGTATCATATCCTGTGTTCATGGTTATTTTCATTTCCAACAATAGATTCGATCTTTCGAGTAAAAGTTAAAACTACTTTCAAACTGTCGGGCGAAGCATGCAGTCCAAACGTTAGCGAAGTTCCACCAATAAATTCTTTCGGTTCATGGGGTCTATCGGCTGTAATTCGAGACGCAGACCAGTGCTTGCACACTCTTAGTAACAAAAACAACGCAAAAATGTTTCAAATGTAAACAATCAGTTCAGAAGTTGGAAAACACGTTAACCGTTTTCACAATTTCGTAGATGATCACGAAACTTCTTCGCTTTTCAAATAAAACGTAATTAGAATTTCTTAACATTTTTTTTTTAAGTTATAGAGAAATATTTAGAACATAACCTATTATTTATCCTCACAGAATAAGCAAAAAAATGGTTTTATAAATGGATCAGTATCATAAATCCAAGTTTCTGCATTTTATTGTTAAGATACACGAGAAAACTCTCATGAAGATGAAGACGATTGCACTTCGATCTTCTTATTCTATCGAGAATCGATACGTAAGACGCGTGGTCCATCGAGGGAGGTTGTCTAGTAACCACATTACGTTAAAAAGAAACAACCAGCCACGATTCGTGGATAGAAGGTGAAAGAGAGAAGCCGATAGAGTCCATCGATCGTTGACGGCAAACGCGCGCGCTCGCCGAAAAAAGGATCTGAAGCTCGTCTCAATATAATCGAGGTAATTATAGTCGTATTTTACCAATCGATATAACTACGTATCTTACTTTAGTATCTTTAAACAAAATTCTATTCTGGACTGTAGGCACAAAACAAGAGATACGATAATATATAGTGAGAGAGAGAATGGTAAATTACAGGGCGGGTCTTGCCGTGGAAAATCGATGGGAATACGCTGTGAGAGTATAGAACGAAGCACGATGGTGCTCTAGAAACATTTGTTCGTCGCGTCTTCATCGATGACGCACGATCACTTCCGTCTCGAAACCCGCGCACGTAAAAGGGCCACCATTTTCACGCTTGTGATCAACACAGAAGATAAAATCGAGAAAAGTTTGAAGGGTAAAAGCAAATAATAATGACATACCTCGCGCCGTCTCGAGGATGTAAGCGTTTTCTTTCGTGACTTATTTTTCAGGAACAACCCGATAGGCTCAGTGGTCCTGCTGACGTTTACGTGTATGTTGACACGCTCGACGGTGCAGGTGGTGGTAGCAGCGATGCTGGTAGTAGTAGTGGTGGTGTAGTAGTAGTTGGAAGTACGAAAAAATGTATACGCGTAACGCGACTGCGCCACTGGACCAAGTGAGACTGGCTCGAAGCGAGTCTACCGACTACCAAAGCGAGGTGATACGAACCGTGTCCGTCCTCGTCGCGGTGCTACCGTGTACTACGTGTTGCTGCTGCCAGAGCCACTACCGCTCTACTCGTTCCACGACCTCTTCCTCTTCTGTGTATGCCTCTCTACCATCCCTCCGAGTCCACGCAGCAGCAACCTTCGCACGAGCAGCAGCGCGGGGTTGCCGTTACCAACATCGCCCCATCGTTTCGCTGCACTGAAGGATATTTTCAAACGTATACCTGTAGTGGACCACTGCTATTTTGCATCGCTGCCCACGATTTCGCTCTGCAGTCATGGGAATGATAAATATTATACTGCCCCGAGATAATGTTGCTAATCGTTTATAACGACAGGATTAAGCGGGAAGAGATGAAGCTGGAAAGGATTAAACCGAGAGTAATTTAGAGAGTAAATATGGATCAGTTCTCAAGATAAATATAGGAAATTACTAGAGGTTTTAATAATGTTTGACGATCGTTTACAGGATTAATAGTAACAGAGAAACAAACAAATGACAACGGTAATTTTACAGTTTGGAGTAAATGTAAATTTGAATCACAACACTTTATCATAGAATCGATCGCTTTTACTTAGAAAGAAAAATACAAATAAAATAATGAATACGATATCGCAAAAATTGTACTTGAAGTGAGATTTAAGTTAGGAAATGTAATTAACGTTATCAGCGTTACATTCCTTTTTTTACTATTCAAAGAGGATTAGGAGTAACTTCGCGTACAAGGTAATACTATGGTGTCATAAGAATATTACCATGCAAATTTGCCACGACATATATACATAACCCGATAACTTGTTTCTCGTATCTAACGAACGATTAATCTCTGTAACGCAGTGATTAAGCTATAACTGTGAGTGGGCAAGAATATCGATTCGAAAGAATCAGATGCAAAACATGGTGTGTGCGTTTGCATGAGCCAGAGAACAGTTAACCGTTATAAGAAGAAAAAAGAGCGCGCTAACAAACTTCAGTGTTGACCAATAGTCGTAGCCATGTTCTTATTCGATCTACACGTCCCATGAGTGAATTCTAGTAAAATTTTTTACCATGGAATACCTTGACTCCACGAAAGTCAACAGTAGGAGGGACAAGAGAGGAATAACCAGATGAACGGGACGATCGTATACCATATATTGCGCGAGCACGGTCCGCTGGTATCCTGCTTTTCTTGGAACACATAGAAGAAGTTAAATCTTCCTCACCAAGCTCAGGTCATATACATTCGCTGGTTCCTTAATTGCCCGCCAGAAGTGGTTTCTCGCTCAGGGGGCATACCGATTGGTCTCTTTTCAACTCATACACTAACGATGCTTAGTGCGACCTTCCGCACAATCCAGTTTCACGATCGTGGGACGATCAAAAGAAAAATCGCTTGCGCAAGGGTTCGCTGCTCTGGCTGTGTTTAAAGTTTCTTAACGACCAGCAAAACTGGATTTAGAGCGAACACGATTTTACAATCTTGTTATAGATGTATCTCGAACCTTTCATTGTGTTTATGAGATAATAAATGGTTCAGATTACTTGAGAAAAATATTATTATCGGAGTTGCTTTACATGAAAATTAATGCCATACAAAAAGTGTTCACTGATAATAAAAAAGATATCTTAATAAATTAATTACATAAAAAATGGATTATTATGGAATATGATAACAGAATTATTGATTATAAAAAATTTAATTGAATATGATAAAAAAATATCGCATAGTGTTCGCGTGACGTCTCTGGGTTAGCGGGTTGATGTCGAATAAAATGAAGACTTACACGCGATCATACTACGTGTATACGGTTGATACGTGCACGAGAAGTGATTGTCAGAAGTGACACGGTACGGGGGAGTAAATCACGTCGGCATTAAGACAATTAGGTGGAGAACGACGGGTTCAGCCGAGTCGGTTGTCGTG
This sequence comes from Eufriesea mexicana, assembly GCF_001483705.2. Lineage (NCBI taxonomy): Eukaryota > Metazoa > Arthropoda > Insecta > Hymenoptera > Apidae > Eufriesea > Eufriesea mexicana. Next base: position 284,996 of record NW_016925401.1, read on the forward strand.
TCTTGGACAGAAACAGATGTTTAATATGCCTTTTATTTCGACTCCACGGTCAACCACGTATGCACGTACAAGTTAAACACTTATTCGATTCACAGGACGTACGTAGGATAAATGCATGGGCGTCGACACAGAGTATTAGGAATGAGGAATAATGTGACACATATTATAACCATATACTTATGAAATTTTCTCCCATTATAAACAATTATATGTATAAAACTCGTTATTTAAAATATATATAAATATTACTTCAAGATATGTGGATTGCAAAATACATGCAAGTGTTTAAAATTGTATTTTGCAAATCGGTTGCCAGCGACGACCATGTACATGATACGATCGGGAGAGTATATATGTATGCAAAAGTCTACCCGTACTGTGGTCATACAATTGTGCGAAGGAAATGAGATCAAGTTTGAGTGATTGCGGACAGCAGTCGAAGAGAGGAGGAAAGAGGCGGGGAATGGAGATAGGGCAGTTCAAGAACCGAATCTACAGATTGCCAGCTGGATAAACTGGAACAAATGAACTACCAGATTTCTACGAATATCAAGTACATTGTTTTCGAATAATAGTTGTAATAATTCTGTTATTTCAGATATGAAAATATATTATTAGTATGAAATACTTATCCATTATTATATTAAAATTTTAATGATTTATCACCTTGAAATAATTACACAGGAATGATTAAGATTGCTTTCAAAAATAAACATTTATTTCAAAATTAATGCTTACCAGCTGTATCCTAAAAACTAACATCTATCCTATACACTGACTGTGTTAGGTGTTTCCTTTTTCTTAAGATTTCTTAAGACTTCATTGCATTAATTAAGTTGTGTACAATTTTTGTTTGTTTGTATAGTACCGTAATAGCTTTCACAAGCTCAAATGCTTTCTGATTTACATCATCACATGATCTCCTTGCACACATATATTACATTCAAATGGCAGTACCAGAATGTATTTTGCATGTATTCAATGTTTCCACAGTTGAAATCATGCTTACAAACTGGTTCACATATTGTTTTCTTATCAACAAACTTAATTCTCGGGCCAAATCTCACTCTTCTATGTCTTGATAAAGATTAAAATGATAGTACCGCTAAGTGGTGATATCACATTTATGGTTCGGAGTATGTACTGTCTGGTCAGTTGAGAAAAAATGTGACACGGACCTAAACAACTTCTTTCGCGGATTGTACCAGCTCTCCGAAGGAGGTTTCCAAACATTGTCGTAATTCTGCATAACTTACTACTAATACACTCTGCTCATCTCGTGACATCAAACATATCTATAATATTAGAAAAATATATTTAAAAGTACATATTGAAGAGTGATGTGATTTTACAATACGATGATGTTTTAATTATTTAAATATTTTGTATGCTATTAAAAAAATGAATATTATTTTCATGAATAAAAGGATTGCGAATCGATAGATATAATTTCAGAAGGAAAAGTATACCTTATCCTGAGAACCTGAATCCAATTTATTTAAACAAGATACAACATGTGCCATATCCAACCATGGTCTTCCATCAGCTGCTACCTGGTGGAAAACATAATCCCTAAACAATTTGAGCATGTATCGGTCACCCGTCTCTGCCCATGTAGGTTCCATGTAAAGCTCGGGTCTTTCATTAATAGTAGCCAACTTTACAAGTAACTTAAATAATCTCCCGTTTTCCAACTCCTTGGCAAGTTCATTTTCCAATACATCAGATCGAAGCTGGGCTGCATCTAATTGCGTATAAAATCGTGCTCCAATCATCGGCATGAGATCTGTTACACTTCTTCGTGCTTGATTAGAAAGTAAATACCTATAAAATTATATTTGTATACATGAATGTGAACGTAGACATACCGAGTAATATAAGATATGTTACTCCCTTCACTTCCATTGAAAGTATCAATTTCATTATAAAGACTATTTCGCATAATAGATATTATTTCAAAATAACCAAAAATGTATTAAAAGAATAAGCAAGCAATAAAATATGTTAGATTAAATCATGAAGAAATATGGTGGTTTCATCATGTTAGAAATTAATAAATAAAAACAATCTATAAAAATGATAAAATATACAAACAGGATGAGGTTTCGAAGATCCGTGGAATAAGAACGAGCGACGAGCTCAAGGGAGGCTTGCATGTTGTCGCAATGAATGGCAAGGAGACTGCGACATGCTAATGCCAACACCAACTTTCCTAAGGCTAATAAATCTTCTTGTTGATAATGTGGTATAAGCGAAAGTGGATTTGCTGCATTTCCATCGAAAGTAACAACATCTGGTATAGCTACACAACTTAAACGAAGTCTCGTTTGTGACGTGAGTAACACTTTTGTAGGATCTAAACATCTGTATGCCAGACCTACAAAACCATAAAGATAAACAAGTTACAAAACTATCCATAGCATAAACAAACAAAATGTATAAAAATATTATTAATAGCTACAAACCAGCAGCATGTATAACACGGAGTGCGGCAGTGAGTTGAATTATGTAGCTCCATATAACACTTTCCGGTAGCATACTGCTATGTTGTTGTCTCAAGATGGTATTCTTAGTATGACTATAAGGTCGAGGAACGTTTGGATCTGAAGAAAATGGATCTGTATAACCATTTAATTCGGTTGCTGAGAAATGTTTAGTTAATAATGTTTCTGATCCAGGGTGAAAATCATACACAAATACCATGGCTGAAATAATAAAACCGTTTCATAAAGGTATACAGATAAATTTTGTTTTAGTATATTAATACAGACAATGATCACCAAAAGCCTTGGTGGTAAAAACTTCTCTCAACTGAACCAAATTTGTATGTGACAATCGTTTCCACATATCTACCAGCACCATACATTTTGTATTAGCAAGTCTGAAATCTAAAAACATATTAAATGCTTACTTCAATACCAGTTTCACAATCTTTGTACGTTATCAAATAGTTTTTAACAATATAAAGATATTCACCATGTATACGTCGTAAACAGTAACGTGTACCGCTTTTGATACTGGTAGCTTTGTACGTCGAAGTTTGATATTCAATTGTTGAAGCAGGTTTATGAATTGGTTCCAATGGGCACAACTCATGATAATTATCAACTTCGTTCGGTAAATCGGGAAATCGTACTACATCGGGTTGTGCTAACGTTAAAGCATTTTTTTGAAGAATATCCATTCTCAAATTCTCACTGACAAAGAAACTGGGTGTTGCTTGAGGAGGTGGGGTTGAAGGAGCAGATGAACTATTAGATGATGGGGGTTTTGTAGATCTAACTGGCTGGAGATGTGCAGGCATACCTGGATAGACATAGCCTACCTGACCTGCTCCCACATTTGCAATCTATCCATGAATTATATTAATTCATTAATTGATTTAGAAAAAATTACAATAGATCTTTTGCATTTTTAAATTTGCTTACAGTTTCAGTTCCTTCTTCAGTTCTAACAGTATCAGTTGCTGCATTCCCAAGGTAGAAATAGGTAGTACCACCCACATTCTCTTGCGAATGATAAGAATTATTGAAAAGATTTGGGGAACTGCTGTTGCTACTAGTAAGACCTCTTCCAGGTACAAATTCTGGACTGGCAGTTACCTTTTTCTGTGAATCCAGAGAAAGGTTTGACAAATGTTTTGTAACAGCAGTAGTACTTAGAGTTACCCCTGGACTTTGACGGTTCTATTCAAAAATACATAATAAAAAGATTATATTGATACATATCTTTATTATCATGTATGAGTGCATTTTACTCAGTTATATATCTAATTGTATAATGTAAAATGGAAAGTTTTACTAAGACTTGACTCTCCTCAAATAAATTGCAGATGTAGTACACTACCATGTAGGTAGCAAGCTTGGACTCCAGTGGAATGCCGTTTGTTTGAGGGGTGTATGTAACGAACATTGATGGGTCCATCTCTTTCTCAACCACTGCATTTACTACCGTGCTTAGCCCTCACTTCTGTTCTCTGTATTTTGTTCCCTGCTGAAAATCCTTTCCCACCTGTTTCTCTCAATGGGAATTAATAAATGTGCTTTATCGTGATTATATTTCCTTGTTACAGAGGTGCACAATGCGACATCAATCTCCAAAGCCTGTAAAACATCTTATAAATACATGAATACGAATAAAATATAAACTTATATTTATATACTATATACTAATTTCAATTATTATTTAATATCATTTTGTAACAATAACTATTCAATGATATCAAGTTCATGAAACTATATGTGTGGAAGTTCAAGTAATTATATATGCGGTGAGAAGAAACATTTGTTATTATATAACAAATTTCAACATTAAAAACATTATTATTTTATAAGTATACTATTTCAGATTTAATCTGTATCTACTTGTATTCATAAAATCATTCTTGTATAAATTTGATAAAATATACCACTTGTTATAAACGTAGCATCAATTTGCCGCGAATGGCTCCGAAGGACTAAACATAATACAAATCGTCAATTCTGAATGAAATTTTGGAAATAATGAGTACAGCATAAATATAAAAAAAAAGGAAAACCGAAAAGAACAAGTAGAATTACACGCTATAGCAATGGCAGCTGATTTTGACAATACAGCGAAAAAGACGCACAGGATATAACCTTGACTCCACGTTATTGCTGATGTGCGGTATTCGCCGTGATCACGAGTTAGACAAAAAGTCCAAATGATTGTGCAACAGACAGACCAAAAACAATAAACTATGGGAATGTATTCGATAAAACGCGTACAAAAAGTACGCTCGCCTAACATAACCATTTACACTGTCACTGTTGTCGCGTCGGTGTACGGCGCCAAAATTCCGACCTCTCCGGTTTCTGATACGCACGGTAAACGCGCACAGCAAAAAACAACAATTAGAATGATGATTTGATAACAGCCTGACCGTATTATAACATGTTTCCATCCAGCAGACAAAGGAGAAAGCAGAACCAATCCGATCTTGTATGTTTATGGTGTTCTCCCTTTGCTTCGGCCTCGTATTTTTCTCTTTCTCCCTCTTTTCCTTCCGCCCCCCTATTCATGTCCTTCGATCGGAGCAGCTGTCTCTCTGCCACAGCTTGTCTCTGGGCGCGCGAGACGCAAAGCTGTATATTTACCTTTCGAATGCGCTATGAATGACCGCGTTTCGAATTGTCGCCATATTTTTCAGACTTCATATCACTATTTCTTAATATATGCAAATTATTTATGAACGGAATTCTCAATAATTTTAAATTCAAATAATATATTATTAAGGAGAGTCGATTATCGAATGAAAATGCGCTGTGAGTTAATTGATATTATATTATGAGAAGTATATAGTCACGTTACTGCGTTGTGTTTAGAATATTTTTCGAACAAAATTTTTGAAAGTATTCACAATAATAATCATAATTTATAAAAACAGTTATAATTAATCACATTTAAATAACAAGAGACGTTTTCCTTTTTTTCAAAGGTTAATTTGAAATACGATTTTTTGGAATCAATTCTACTTTTACTACGATACAATTATAAATATACACAGCGCTTTCCCTATATTATATATTTCAATTTCACGATGTAGTTAATAAACATATATAATATCTAGTGTTAATATTTTACTTATTTTACAACACTTATTTTATTTTAATTAATAGTAAATACTAATATTTAAATATTTATGATAAATGTAAATAGCTTTCCATAATACTCCAATTTCCTTGATTGATTCTAAACTGCATCTTTGTTTTTATGGTTATGTTGGTAACAGTGAAGAATATGAAAACACTTCAGAGTATTGCACAATCTAAGCAATCAGTTGTATACGGCACTTCGAAATATCGAACGTTCGAGAACGTGAAAATTCTTTTGTTTCTATATATTACTGTGATACTTAAATTTAATAACAAAAAACGTAAAATAATTTAAAAAGTTTAACTCTTTCACAAAACAACAATGATTATACCAGTTCGTTGTTTTACATGTGGAAAAGTGATTGGCAATAAGTGGGAAGCCTACCTTGGTCTGTTACAAGCAGAGTACACAGAAGGGTAAGTAGGTACAGATTATTATATCAAACTGTAAAAATTAATTAAATGCAATGTAAATAAAATGCAAGATATGTTGCATATAATATAATTTATATACTATGTTTACATTATTAAGAAATCTAACCTTAACCATGTAAAGGTTAGAAAATAGTATTTAAAAATATATGTAGTGCATTATTTCAAATTTTTAATTATTTTTGTAAATAAGAAATATTTCTATCAAGTGTTTGATAAAATGTATATTAAAATAGTTTGAATATGCTGAGTTTATAAATATATACTGTATAATACATGTATGTGTTACAGAGATGCTCTTGATGCATTGGGATTAAAACGATATTGCTGCCGCAGAATGCTTCTTGGACACGTAGATTTGATCGAAAAGCTTTTAAATTATGCACCATTAGAAAAATAAAAATTTATAATTTTTATTTTCTCATTTCATATCACATATTAAAATATACATTTGTTACATGACATAAAGACTTTGTTATTTATATAGAAATATATTTTTCAAATTATGTACAAAATGGGGTAGAATAAAATATACAAAAGATACTGCAAAATGATTTGTATTTAAAAATTGTAGTTCTTTCATTATATTTTTACTGGGAATATGTAAAATTTCCAACAACTGTATAAAAAATTAATTAGTTTATAACAAGTTCGATAAGCAAAAATTGCTTGAAAAAGATCATACTTTTTTTTTAAAATACACTGATATTAAATGCAACACAGAAGAGTGAAACATTTTTTGCATTATGAATCACATGCATGAAATATGTAATCGGAACTTATTTCATGTATATGTTGTGTATCCACTACTTATAAATGTTTTAAATACTACAACAATACATATTACTAAACCAATAATTTATGTTATTCAAGTTCAAAAAAGAAATGAAGGTTATACTTTGAGATTTGATTGTTAATTTGCAAGACTAGCAACATACAAATAGACTTTTCTATAAATCAACAATTATTATCAAATAGATTACGATTATATATTTGTAATATTTGTAAAATATCGTAGATTTCTGAAACAAGATTTATTATTAATAAAATGCAAAATTTGCATTGGATTAAATAAATATCAATTAATATTTTTTATAACTTATTGCTTCGATGTAAAACGATTTTTATAAATACTGTCAACTTCTCTCAGTTGAAACTTTTCACGAATTTAATAGAATATACATCATATATTATACTTTAAAAACAAAGTAAATTAGTAAGTCTACTTTTAAATTCATTAGTCACTTAATAACGATTAAATCTTTTCATATAACCTTCCCTCTAATATTATTTGTCCTATAGTAGAAGTTGTTTGTGCGTAGACATTATTTTAACCATGCCGAATGTCGGTTTTTCAACTTATCATTCTTACAAGTTTTTGGAGCTCTCATGTGCATAATAATTGATGTTAGCATTCTTTTTATCTTATTAGAGCACTTCTTGTAAGCATATACATTGCATCTAAATTTCTGATACAAATTTTATTAAACTTCTGATTGTATATATTTTATAAAATAAATTAATATTTTCACTTTATATTCTATTTTGACTTTTATGATTGTCATCGTAAAATAACGAAATTATCAGAAATTTATTGCATTCAAATTTGTTAAGTGACTTCCAAACGTTTTCAAAGTTTGGAATATTGGAATATCTACCATTCTATTTGGATATGAAGACTATTTTTGTAAATATAGTTTCGCGATTTGCATTAATGCGCTTCGAGATCCAAATATTAGAGCCATAAAACCAATGACACAAATGATTATGTTCTTTAAAGCTACCCAGTTTCCTGGTCCAAAACCGACGTCCCAATAAGTTACGGTTTCGATAAACACAGGAATTAAAAGTCCCAATATCGAAAAACAAAATGCACCAATTAAGCCAATAAATGGTTCGATAGTGGGTACAATCACAGCCAGTAAAACTGTAACATAAACAATTTTTTAAATATATTATAATATATTAAATTATATTTATATTTTTGTGATATTACATTTAAAAATTTATAGTATATTTCATAACAAAAATTTAGATAGAAATTAAAATACACACCTGCTCCTGTAACCATAACCGTTCTTAAAATATAATTTGCTAGTAGCGGTTTTTTCTGGAACCGATCCTTTATACCATTCCATGCAATATCGAGACAAACGTAAAACTGCAGTCCAAATGTACAATAAACAGCAAGAGCTATCAAAATCTTTACAACTTGAGCTGGTCTAAAATATATACATATAATTTACATTTTGTACAACTGTAGGTATTACACAAAAAATTTTATAATTTTTACTCATTGTAATCCTTACATTTCTTCTGTTGGTAGATTTAACGTGATACTATCTAAGGTTTTATGTTGATACTTAATGTATCCCAAAAAACCAAGTAAAATATAAATGAGTGTGACTCCAGACATCCCCTTATTCAGAACACCACAAATTCCGACAAAATGCTGTGGTGTTTTCATGTTATTCTCCAGTGGCATTACAACACCTAAAATATTAATTTTTTATTAAAATGCATAATAAATATTTATGACTGCGTAAATAATCAAGTAACAGATAACTACCTATCGCTTCCATTGCAAAGATAGTAATACTGAAGAATCGCGGAAAGTCTTCGATGGATGCAAATAAAGGTACAGATGTAATGGGTGGTATATCCCAAACTAAGTAATAAAATGTTATTCCTAAACCTGTTCCCATAAATATATTGGCCACCATGGAAACAGGTGAAAGATATTTCAGATTCGGTATCCAGCTGAGTAGTATCATTGGAATCAATAAACAGGCAGTCATCAATCGGAGACTAAATTCTCCGGATCCTTCCTCTTTATAATGCTTAATGATTTGATTAAAATTAGCGGCAACAATAACTGTGTACACACTGCAGGTGCCAAAATACGTTGCAAATAAACTAATCTGTATAAGATACCTATAAATAATAATATATTATATAGTTATTATTATTCAATTAAAATCATGACTTTTTAAACATATTTATACGATTCTTTAAATATAGATATACTTTTATTTTATTGTTACAATACTTTACCTAATTGGTTTTGCAAACTTTCTCCCCCATTGTGGTCCCGTAGCAAACGCTACCTCTGCTACATCGGCAAAACTCATTTCCGTACGCCTTGTTTTGTGATAAAGAACGTGCGCACATTTTATCTAAAATATTAATTTTATTTATATAACTTACTTCATCGTTTGAGTTATTGTGTTTAATATCTTAAAATTGATTTACCAAAATATATGCACAATGTGTGCAAACAAATGCCACCAGGATTGTGGCAAGTACACCGACGAGTAAGCCAGCATTCTTGAAAGCTATTGGCATAGACAATATTCCTGTTCCAAGTGACGCTTTCAGTAAATGCGTTAATGTGTCACAGTCCCTAAAAAGACACTTCTTTTTATTAATTGTTATTGTTTGTTAATTATTTTAGTAGTAAAATGCCATTTTGTGTTACATTATTTAACGATAATAGATACACAATATTTCTTTCTAATTGAACAATGTAAATAACATAACCGTGAGTATGGTACATTAAGAAAGTTAAGAATATCAGTTTATTAAGTATTTTTACATTAACTATATTATCATGACTTACGTCGTTGGGTTATCTACTGTTCGTTCACTGAAGGGGTCGAAACTTTTTCCATCACCCTGTCCGGCTTCCATATCACGTGGAGCAACTTGCACTTTGTATCTGTAAGGAACATGGTACAATTATCGTATTTACATTCAGTAAATTTTATTTACTCAATATCTTCGATTATCGAATCCATAAGGTCATTGTAAGTTTTGACTAATACTTTTATTCTTCAATTTCTTCTTCTTTAATTAATCTTATATGGACATGTTAAAAGATTAATTAGGTTCTTACTTGCATAATACACCATCTTTTGCATTGGACCCATCTTGGGGCAAGAAGGTGTCCATTTCTGTAGGTGCTTTGTTCTCCTGTAAAATAAACATTATGTAATAAAATTGTAAATAATAATTCATTTATCTGTAAAATAATATACACTAAAACTTACCATATTGATATGTGTTTGTGTACGTGCTTGGTCCAATTAATATGTGTTATCTATAACAAACAAAGCTTATGTTACAAAACAATATTAATTTATAATCTAAAAAAAGAAGTTGGAAGTTGGAAAATATCAATGTATTTTAAACAATTTAAAATATTATTTTAAACAACGACTAACACACAAAATATAGCATAAATATTTTCCATTCCATAAACTATAATAAAAAGTCGAAAATAATATAATGAACATAAATTTATGGAATAATTATTTTTCAATTTATGACGAAAATTTATGTAAAATAAGCAGTACTAATGCCACTGTTCTTTTCAACATCCCATATGTTTTAATGATTTACAGTGAAATCATTAAAACAATTATACATTTTGATTCAATGGAAATTATTATCGTTAATTCGGTGCGATTCATCATACTTTGATTTAAATCCATGTCATTGCTCAGATACTATTATCTTTCATCAGTCTCGATGTTAAATTTGTTAGAAGCCATAAATAAATATCGAGATCCAACGAAACTCTGTTCTACATGTACGATAACGCAGACAATGCGTTTCTGAAGAAGCTTATTCAACTGTGTAAATGGATCGCTGGAAATATAATGCCTTATCAGCTACAGAATCTCTAGTAAAATGAAACAATATTTGGAAAACTACTGATATCATAAAAACTTAATACACAGTATAAATTCTATATAAGTGCAAAGATATTTTTGTTTTCTTTCTTCCACAGTATCAAATTTTGCAGTCTCCGTCATTAAATCTCACTCTCTTCAATTTATTAATTTTAATTCTTGAAATCCTGAAATCGATTTACTTGCGATAACAAATTTGTTATTTATTATCTGTCATAATAAATACTGAAGTCTGTTAAATCCAAATCATAATGGAGACTTGTGTGATTGAATTATCAGAAGATATGCCATTTTTATTCCGGAATCTTAATCTCTGTACTCGAGCAACAAATCTAGATTGCCACCTGGCAAAATTATAAAGTATAATAATCAATATTGAATTAAAGATATTGTAATACGTCGAATATCAAAGTACGACAGTTTTATACATAAATTTATACGTGATTACCTTTTACGTGAAGAAATCAGAAGTATCGATACTCGACAAAACGTGGACAAGTCAAGTTCAGGGAATTTTAAGTTATGTAAATCTAAAATGATTAAAAATGTTTTGTGAAAATGAGGGTAAATTACCATGAAAATTTATTTTTATTATGTCTTAGCTATGCAATTCATTGTTGAACAGAATCGAAGCATCGTTACGTAAAGCATCATTTAGATGACAACATTCAGCTTCGAGACTTGCAACTTGCGGTCCTTGAAGTATTAATGACGTGCACGGAAATGCAAAACTGGTGGACGACTGATATGGGAAAAGAATTAACGTACACGTGTGAACGCTAACCGACAGACTGTAAATAATTACCCTCGTGACAAGGAAGGAAGTTAAAGTAAAGCAGATATTGAAACTGCCAAAATAATTTATTTTCGGTAGAAGAATTACCTTATACTTTTGACGAAATGCACACAAGAGACTAGAAACAGCAAACAATGGCAGAGAAATACAAAGAACGTCAAGGAACTGTGAAGGTTCCAGGAGTGTTCTAAAATATCTAGAAATTTAAAACTTTCTCTTCTTTGGATAATTTTCAACCGTCTTAAGTCCCCAAAAATTCACTGACCCTAAGATTCTTAACCATTGGGACAATAAGACTTTCCATTAGTTTCTAAAAATTTGGGATTGCCTGGAATTCCTGCTAGACCAGGAACCTTTGAACCTTACCTAAAATAACCATGAAATTCCCTTCTGAATCTTTTCGAATCAGTCGTTGCTTTGAAAAATTTAGAACTTTCTTGAACTCTTGATTGTTTTGAAATCTTTTGAAACAATCTAAAACCCTTAATACCTTTGGAATATTTAGAACTTTTCACAATTTTAAAATTGTTATAAATTTTGGCATTTATGAGTTAAAATAGAAATATATATAATGTATATGAATAAAATATAATAAGTAGACTAAACAAGTTAGATAATGTTTTTCAATAACGGTAAAAGTATTCTCTACGCACATAACTAGTGACGTAAATGATTTCTTAACAAAATTGTAAGCTGGAATATCGTATAGCTTTTCAAAGAGTCCATAGTTTAAAATGCCATTACATAAATTAAATCGTAATATTGGTTGAGTACTATTACTGTAATAAATTTAAAACTTGTGTGATAACCTTGGTGAAAAACTAACGAATAATGGATCCTTTGTTCGACAATTCCATTACACGATATCAATACTTTAGTAGTGCTTATAAAGACTACCCTGTTAACATAAATTATTGTATTTTTCTTTTTGTTGCTTTTTAAAATTCAGGTATTATTATATAACATTTTAACTACTGCCTTACTTGTGGCAATAACTATTAATGAAATAGGACTTGTTTACCTTAATTATAGTTGATCACATAAATAATAACATAAGAAATGAAATAAGCGTCTGAAATATTGAATCGTAGATAGATAATATTAGATGTTTATTTTAGTCCAGCTTTACGTAATCTTGCTTATTTCAGAATCCTTCTTATATAATTATACTATATTTATAAGAATGCAAGCCATGACTGGAAAATGTATAATTTGAAATAAAATTATAAACATCATTTACCTATTTTCATGTAAGACGTACAAAGAAAAAAAAAAGGACAATACTTGTACGTGAAGCATAGGAATGTTGCATTGAAAACAATATGCATCGATCATCCTTGACATAACTCAGGACATTGTCCTCAAAAATATAGAACCGTTGGCAATTTGTGATACGGTACCTACTAACGGATGCGCGTGTAAGTCTAAAAATAGACTGAAACGGCCGTCTAACATAAATCCCTGAATTATCACGTCCCAATAACTTTTCGCGACTGCAAAAGAAATCATAATTTATATGCCTGCTTGTGCTTCACATAATACCTTATAATATATAAATTCCATAATAAAAATTCCAAATGTACTTTAATTATAAGTAAATATAAAATACATTTGTAAATAAGTCCAAGCGTAACAGTATTTTAGTTTAGTACACCCACATATTACTGGCTGTCAGTGCAATGCGAATTGATAGCTCACTCTTCATCGATTGTTTGCTGTGAGATAAGCGGGAAACCGGTACGGCAACTTCAACTCACGACATCTGGTCAAATTACGCGTAAATCACACATTTATCTCCAGAGATAACTTACACGTCGGTAGTGAACATTTTTACTATACGGGTTATGGATTCAATTACTCATTCTGTTCTTTTCATTTTATTTCGAATGCATTTAAGAATCATACGTTAATGTTATTTCTGTCAAAATTTAGATTTTATAAGAACAAATAATTCTATGTTTGGAAGGTTAGATCGAAGTCTTCGATATTTACTTTAAATTTGGAAATGTTTCGCTAACATGATCTTTGTACACAATTTCAATTTCCATGTCAAACGTAATATACACATTTACAAGATTAATTTTTAGGTTCTTCGTAATGATAATAAACGTGGTATTTGTAAATTTGTTCTGCGTACCGTGGGTTCTCAGAAAATAAAGCGTTGGAACATTGTAACGAACAGAACTGGGTAATCGACATGACATCGCAAAAAGTATCACACATGTGTTCGGCAATTATAGGTGCACGTTTGTGCGACGGAATTCGAAGACTCCTTATAAGGCGCCACACTGACAATTCGTTTTAGTCGTGTCGCCGCGGAGGTGTTAATTAAAATACAATGTACCACTGGAATCATAAGCAGAGACTGTTTCTCTAAAATTATAAGTTGATTTATAATAAAAGAGCCACGGAAAACTTTAAGCTACAGAAATGACTAAAGTCATTCTATTGCAGTATATTAGAGAATTTGACAGTTTGAGGTTATAGAGACGATGTAAACATGGAGTATAAAAATTTTCATCTAGTACTTAAATAAAATTTACAAGTATGGTGTTCCATAAAACTCTTTTGGTACTATTCTTGATTGTATTTTTATACAATGTTATATAATAGTAAATATTATTTTTTTTTAATATACACTCAGACATTTTATGGTAGAAAATTCATGTTACATGCAATTATATTTTAATTTCAGTTATATGGTATTTGAAAGGTAATACGAGTAACAAATTCATCAATGTTGAGTGTAATATTATAACGATTCAAATTGATTATCATGATACTGTTTGTCAAAGGCACAAAATAAATATGAGGCAACAATTTATTGCTATTCACGCATCAAGCCAATCGTTACAACGTAGTCATCGTTATTTCGTGGAATACGGATTGCATACTCGTATAGTGACCAACTAAGAGACATTATGTAATTGCTTTGCACTCAACCTGATAACGAATCTATAGACTACTCAATTCGTTTTTTTTTTTTCGTTTTTAGTGATTTCTCATTTCTGTAATGTTCCCAGAAGATAATTCATCGAGTGACGTAAAATCAGATAACAGAGGTATGATATTAATTGTACCGACAGTTATAGCAATTCACATTGAAATTAATTAATCTTTAATGTCTCCTTGTTAAGGCGACAATTACGAGAGCGAGTGTTATGTGGAAAATTAGGTCGTTCAACTTTCAGAGTTAACCTTTCATCCATTGCGGTTAATTTTACAGTTAATGCCATTATCTAATTACAGACCAACTCTATGTATGCATAAGGAAGAAATACAGTAAAAAGTACAAAATGTAAGATGAAACTCTTGAAGAATGGAAAATCACGAAAAGCTTTGTCTGATGCGTATCTATCCAGAATGTAAATAAGAAGATAAGGTTATTGTTCGTGACCTAATGTTTGACTCCTTCGAGTTTTTTAAAACCAACTTATTGCGATAATTTTCACAATAAATATATATATATATATAGTGCATTGTTGCACTGTATGGATGAACACACCAAAAAAAGAACGTATATATGTTATTCGTTCTTCGAATCAAGAGGGATGTTTAGTATCATGCCAGCACGGTTTACGACTCATTTTGTTACGTAGATAACTGTAAGTTAATTACTTAAGATGTAATTGACGAAATTAGTTGATATCATCAGATTTACAAAACCATTCCATTAAGCAAAGAATAATCTCAAGATTCTATTACCAAATACATTTACGAAATTAGATATCTTATAATATATGTAATTCTACACGAAATTTATTGAAAGATAAAAAGCATTCACTTGTAGTATTTTTATCTCTTATCGGGATGACATACGATCCCATATTTGCTTTATTCAGCAATATTTTCTCACTGATGATTTGGTAGTGGATGAAATACACAACTACGTCATGTTGTGTACATCATGGCTTTATTATAGGATCAGTAATCATCAATGAGTGCTACTTGTTCAATTTTATAAATATTTCAAGTATTTTTTAAATGATAGAAAATTCATATAGATTAACTGATATAGTGCAATAAGTATAGTCACTATACAAATAAATGTATCTTTAAGTAGTTTAGCTTATGAAAGAAGCAGGGAATTAACCAATTATCTTTTTTACCGCGTTTTGAATCACGGTTTCGTAGGGTTCTTATTCGTAGATTAGGTTTAATCAAATAAGCAGTTGAATCATCACATCTGCTTTTCCTCAATGGAAACGTGACAAAGAAATATTTTTAAAACTATCATTTTATTGAAACGAAGTTGTAACAATTAAATTTTCCACTATTTATTCAGTAGTTTGCCATACGAGATTGATGATCCGTAACAAGACTAAAACAAAGTTAAATTATGTTTATCTGCATGAACAAAAGACATATTGTACTACGGGTAAACGAGTGTTAAAAACTGGAAAAATGAAGTACTTAAAAATAAAATATACTTATCCATCGAAGCAAAAAATCTTAAAACTTGCTTTTGTGCAAGGTATTGGCAAAAACGTGCATTTTCATGATTAATTTCATTCATCATTTATTTATTTTTCAGTGACATCGTCATACGCATCGAAGAACACGTGTTGTAATAGTATAGTCACCTGTGTCGAAGTTGATCGGTGTTACTAAACACATTTGAAAACTGGGTCACCTCGGGACTAAGATTTCTAGTTCACCGTTACGCATGTACACAGATGTCAAGGTCTGTTTCTATGACTGATCCGCAGCCACTATCCTTTTCAAGAGCAATACAATGAAAAAGAGCATTTCAAATAAAACGATTAATAATTATGGGAATGAATATTACTTATTCGATGCTGAAACGTCGACGTCTAATAATTGATCCAGTAAATCTTAACTTGGCTTATACGCGCACGTGCGTGCGCATAACAATAGTAAACATCTTCCTTTCCGTTACTTTTACATAACAAAAGATTTTATCCCGTAAAAAGATCTGGCCATCTGAAAATAATTCAATAGAATAATAAAAGATAGTTCGATACATAAATTATTTAATTCAGTTTCGTTATATATGAATATGTAACAAGGAAAGTCGATATCATTGTACTTATATACGATAAGGTTGCTACGCGATTGCGAGTCAATGAAATTATTCATACTACATAAAGATTCTTGAACAGTTTCACCTTCGACCGGTTTGCTTTCGAGTTCAACGAGCTCGATGCGCACAAGACGTTAGTTTTGGTACTTTGAAATTATCTCTAGAAATCTTATATTTTTTAATTTATTTTGCTACGAATATTTCTAAACAAAAAGCTATTGTAGTCTTAAGTATCTTCACTCAGAAATAAAAACATTATCAAGATCACTGAATATCTTAGGTTTTCAAGAGCTTATTGTTACACGGACAAGGCCGACTAAATCCTTTCATGCTATTCTGAAATAGGATTGGCCACTATACGTTCCAAGAAGTATCTCTCCCCACTTTTAGTGCGTCTGCCTACATAATTTGGCAGTGCTACAATAGGCAACGTAAAAATTCAGAATTTTACAAATTTTTCCAAGTTTTTCCTAACCCTCGGTATAAACATACTGAAAGGTTATAATTTCCATAACCAATAAAATTTTATTTATTCGAAAGATATAAAAATGTCGAATTTCTGGAAAATAATCAAGATAAATCATAAATGATCTATGACTATTATGATTTATTACCAATTTTATGGGTACTTCATATTTATTTAGAAGAAAAAGAAATGTTTTTCCAATAATCACTTCAATTATGTTAACATGATGCAATTCATCGTAAGCGTTACCTTCACGATATAATGTTCCTTAAATTAACGCTTTTTCAAATGTCAAAAGCAATAAAACGAGAAATAAAGATGACTTTTCAAATATATCATGGAAACTAATCTCGGTATATACATTTCCTAATTAGTATGGGTCAACACCGCCGTGTTACGCATTACCAGGTATATAGAACAATATTGTTCTAACGCGATAAAAAGTGTCAATTAGTCACGAAAAAATTGATTTCTGTGTCGCAAAAGGGTAACGAACGAATTCGCCTATATAGAGAACGAGGCAGTTTCGATGCGCAGGTCCGAAATATCGACGTAAAGTTACATCATACGAAGCTAGCGTGCAATGGAACTGCTATCACGAGCCATACAAGTCCCGTTCACACAACTTAACACCACGTGCTCGTAGCAGCGTGGCTGTACTGATGGAACACGCTGCAAAACTTGCAACATACGAACTTCACCGGTCATCGTTCACATAAATTTCTAAATTTAATATACTTTTCATTTATACTCCTTTAAATTTGAAAAAAATAACAGTCTCTGCATTCAAGAATTACTATTACATCATTATGTGTTGAATGTAGCCCTCATCCAACAACTAATGTCATAAACTTGACACCTGCAATTTTAGGTTAACTTGAATTTGAAATATAAATCGTAGTTTTATTCGAACTATACATCGATAACCTTTGATGACCTAACCTTAATACTGGTTCAGATTATTTTATCAATAAATGTAAAACACGTAGGACGATGACATATTTTAAAAGTATGATTCAGAAAATCAGAAAATAGAATACCTTAGTATTCCAATACCGTTCTTTTCTTTGGATTTTCTACGCATTTCAATACGGACGTGTGGAAGATTTACGATAAATAGTGGCTGAATGCACTTGGCTAGGAATCCGCAATCTCCTAAAATGTATACCGACAACGGGAATTCAACACATTAAATAGACTTGATAGAATTGTAAATGTCGATATTATTCAGATCAACGTGTGACTTTAAGCCTGGGTATAAAAATACACTATCCATATTTCCGGAACATTTCAGTCACTTTATCTTTCTTATTTAACCGCTTGAAATTGTGATAGTGAATTTCGGAATAAGAAATAAAACTCGCGATTGATTACTTTCGATTGATTGCGTTTAATTATTTTTTTTTACATATCTTTGCATGAGAATTTAATTTAAATTTCGATTAATTGGAAACAACTTTGATTATTATTTTCTAAACTAGTTCCCATCTGTTTTGTAATTTAAATCGAGTACACGAGTTTTTAAATTGTCCTAGAGGGAGCGAGTGTCTAATAATGGGTTTTAAATGTAAATTAAAGGCAAAACGTACCTGTCGTTAGGCGCACAAAGGTTACTCGATGGTTTTATGGCGTATAAAGAAGAACGTGGCATGTACGAGCGGCTCCTGAGGTCTGATGTTACTTCATTTCTGGCAAATGCCGGTTTGTACAGTGTCACAAGAATCAATGAATTTATCGTGCCGCGAATACGACACTATACATCGGTTTCCAGCACACCGAGTGGCTCGTGCTACACGTACCACTGTACACTCTCGCGAACGTCGACTGAAGGAGACTGCCGTCCAGACAAGAATAAACGGGAATAAACTGAAAGTTTTTGTCC